>NC_079418.1:232341-280726 GCF_026213295.1 Gadus chalcogrammus | reverse complement strand
GTTCTGAACACTTAATTTGTGTTTTGGCGAACACATGAATCTCTTCCTTCAACTGATCTTACTTTCCATCCTTTTGTGCTTTTATATTTTCATACAACACGGGACAGCACACCTTTCACCACAGAGAAGCTAAGGTACAGTTTGCTAAATGTCATGTTTTCTTAAGATTATTGGTCATATATTCTCACTGTATTAATATATTCTAAATGAATCGGTTACCAGTCCAGGTTGATTGTTTCCAGGTTCCTACTGTAAAAGAGATATTGATCTCAGAGAGTCATCCTGTCTGAATAAAGGAATATGGGTCAGAACATCAATAACTAGTTTCACTGTGTTGAGGGCATTTTTATATGGAACCTCTGGTCCAGGAACGGAACAGAACTCACATTGGGTTCCAATGGAAAACGGTTTGGATTCAAACATTCCCTGTGTGTGTGTGTGTGTGTGTGTGTGTGTGTGTGTGTGTGTGTGTGTGTGTGTGTGTGTGTGTGTGTGTGTGTGTGTGTGTGTGTGTGTGTGTGTGTGTGTGTGTGTGTTTGTGTGTGTATGTGTGTGTGTGTGTGTGTGTGTGTGTGTGTGTGTGTGTGTGTGTGTGTGTGTGTGTGTGTGTGTGTGTGTGTGTGTGTGTGTGTACACATGCACACACAATCACACGGTGTGTTTGTATGTGTGTACGTGTCTGTGTGTGTGTGTGTGTCTGTGTGTGTGTGTGTTGGGGGTTCGTTCCTGACCATGAAGACCACCCCAGCGATAGTGGTTCCCATCTTTCTTGAGGTTGGAGGCCTGAAGCCACGCAGACAGACTAGCCTCCAGATCCACACACACAGCGAGACACACAGCGAGACAGACAGCGAGACAGACAGACAGACAGACAGACAGACAGACAGACAGACAGACAGACAGACAGACACATACAGAGAGACGGAGAGAAAAACATATTTTATCATACATATCTTTTTGGAATTTGTATTTTTCCCTAATCTCTCTCTCGCTGTACTTTTGACCCTTGAGCTGCAATAACAAGAGATTCCCCCGTGTGGGATTCATAAAGTTGATCGAATCTTATCTGCTTGTGGATGTTTTATTGGTGAGTGAGTGTGTGTGTGTGTGTGTGTGTGTGTGTGTGTGTGTGTGTGTGTGCGTGTTTGTGTGCGTGTGCTTCTGTGTGTGTGTGTGTGTGTGTGTGTGTTTGTGTGCGTGCGCGTGTGTGTGTGTGTGTTGGGGGGTCCTGACCTTGAAGACCACCCCAGTGATAGTGGTTCCAGTCTTTCTTGCGGTCATGAAGCCACGCGGGGACAGACTAGCCTCCAGATCTACATTCCAACACACACACACACACACACACACACACACACACACACACACACACACACACACACACACACACACACACACACACACACACACACACACACACACACACACACACATGAATGCACACATACACAGACATTAACACACAAACACACACATGAATGTGACTCAGGACAGTCATCCCAAAAGCATCTAGATCCACCCCCTGACTGGGAGACGAGGTGACGTGTGTCGGGGCTCCACTGACCGTCCTTAGCGTCCTTACCCTGCCCACCTGCCGTGCTGATGTTTGGCTTGTCGTGGGCATTGTGTGTGTGTTCAATGATGTTTCTGTCTGGTGGTATTGGCTGTAGGTGGATGGTTAAATAATGTCACGATCACTCGTACTGCAGGCTCTCATTATGAAGTGCACTGAAGCTGTGCCCATATCTGATAGGCTATATACCAGACATTTATTCAGCTGATTGCTATTTTAAGTGCGCCAGATTGGTGCCAATTATTGTCGTGTTTGCATTGTAATGCAAAACTTTGCAACACGCATCCAACTTTTGCCAATGCAGGCTCCTAACAGTGTTGCTTTACGAATACTATATATCAGATTATCAATAAATGTTAAGTGTGTGCGTGCGTGTGTGTTTGTGTTTGTGTGTGTGTGTGTGTTTTCATTTAGGCTATAGATATAGACTGATTGTCTTGGCTTGCATCCATGAAATATTGTAATGTTATAGCATATTGAGAATATTTAGATCGGTGTTGCGCAACAATCTGGGGATGAGGACAACCCCGAATATTGACGGGCATTTCACACACTGCCATCTCAAAATATAGCCTAACATATATAAATATAACGCTTTAAAAGACACAAATGTATTTTCGAGATAACTCGGTTTAATTAAATACTCAAGTGAAATACCTCCAAATTGTACTTATTGTTCAGTGCTTCAGTGAGGGCAGTTACAATCCATCACTAAAGATTTATGTATTCTGATTCAGCGGATTTAATATTTATTTGTAGAATCTTCACAACTCACAGCAATTAAATGTTAATTTATCATCATGGGAAATAGCATATAAACAAGCTTCATAAAAGATAATTTCTAAGCAGTACAGAACAGTTTAACATCTGAATTGATCCTGAAAGCCTATTTCCTAGAATAATTCATTCCGTTTTAGGCCATCTCACTTATGGTCACTTAAATGTTTTTAAGCTCACCATGTCCAGTATTCAGAGTTCAAAACATTTATTAACAAATGTGTTATATATTTTTTGCCAAGCGGAGCCAGACTGTCCTGTGCAACAGATATGGAAAACTGTTCATTAGTTATCATGAGTTTCGCAAATGATAGAGCAGTTGTTGGTGTTTTAGAGCCATCTGCTGGTGTGATTGGGTATTGCAGATCTGCATCCGCCTTGTGTGTGCGGCCGTTGCTAGTCAGAACCAGTTGACGTGACATGTGGTAAGTTCGCATTGTAAATAGCTCCCGAAGGTTTATACGTTTTAAGATCGAGAATGTATGTTTATGTTATGAACCTCGACATATTAGATGATTGTATAATTGATATGTTATTATTGTTTTTATAGTTTGTCACTTGGTAGGGAGTTTATGCACATTTTTAGTTTGACCACATGTTACTGGTTAGCTATGTTGGATGTCCGCTAGCAATATAGTTTTGTTTTACTCGTGCAGAACCTGCTGTACAAATGTTGGGAAAAACGGTCTGTCTAGTTACTGGACCAGATGAAATGAGACGGAGAGGTAATAAAGTCTGTCGGCACGAGGACCTTGGATTTATTAAGTAAAGTGGCAACGGTTATACAGAGTCATAAAGCGTGAGAAATCGAATATGTCTAAGTCCCTAATCAGCGCTGATGGTTCGTCCAGAGCTTCGCCTCCGTGGAAGGTCTGCTTCAGAAGAAGTGGGGCAGAAGTGTCTGTGTGATACAGTTTTATGCTGTATCTTCCTCTTGGTGAGGTGTGTGCGTTTGAGACGTATGTGGTTCTGTGTGTCTTTGCGTGACCTTGGCTCTCAGGCCCTAGTGTATCTCCTCGTGTTCCTCCTGATGGGGGAGCGCCTCAAAGAGTCTCCTGATTGTGGCCCTCCCGTTCTGAGGATGAAACAGTGCTTTGCGTGACCTTGGCTCTCAGGCCCTAGTGTGTCTCCTCGTGTTCTTCCTGATGGGGGAGCGCCTCAAAGAGTCTCCTGATTGTGGCCCTCCCGTTCTGAGGATGAAACAGTGCTCTGGCCTCGACCTGACTATGTTATCATGTGTGTGTTATGTGTTTAAAAGTTGAATGTGACTGCCATGTGTTGTGCTCATCAGGCTGGGGTAGGAGTTAGCTATATTTATAATGTACATGTGATGTGCTCAGCAGGTTATTTTGCCCAACATATCCCCCTCAAGTCGTCGCAAGACGACTTTTACTCATTAGGGATACGAGGGATAGGACTCCAGCGCGGGACTATCGTTATAACACTTTTAGAAGTAACAGAAAGAAGGCAAAACAATCATAAAAACAAACAACCATGAGTATGGGACTAAAATAAGTCGCTGGACCGGGTGTATGGGGAAACCACGTGGGAGAAACGCCACCCATGCTTCAGACATGGGTATGCCATACACACCCCACCTAGGGGGTGGCATCCACCCCGGCCTTACATCGCGAACAGACGATACCAAGTAAAGTGGCAGCAGGTAATACACAAAAAACAAACATACCACAAGCATACAATAATACAAAAAACAAATAACAACAACCAACAACAAAACTAACACCAAACCCTAATAATAACAACGAAATGCAACAATAAAACAAACAGTAAACAATAAACAAAAATGCAACAATCACACAAATACTACACAATAACAATCACAGGAAAGAAATGCAACCTATAAAACGTGTCCCTAAATAATAGTAATAATAATAGAAAGATATGAGGTAGATAACGAATGGCAATCCCCCTCAAGCCATCCCTAGATAACCACATACTTAAGGATGTGAGGAGGAGTTAGCTGGTCGTGTAACAATAAGCAATCACACGCATGGGGTATCCAGGGTAGGCACGGGGCACGGGAACAACTGAAACCACGGAATAGTCCTGAGCGTCATCACGGGCAGGTGGTCGCAAGGCGCCACCTGAGCATTAGACCCTTTTATTCAACTGCGCTCAGGACCTCATCTGATAAACGGGCAATCAAGGCCCCTGGAATCTCGCCCGTGTGTATCCCCGAGCTCCATCTAGTGGGACAGCGATATACACAACAACATTTACGTTCCCGGCGTCGGTTGCGTAGACGCGGGCATAGATATGGGAGCGGCTAAAAACAGTGGAGCGTACAGAAGCAAATACAGCCAGGGGCGCCCTCAAGCCTTAAGGGAACGGGCCGCAGTCCCTGGTGCCGGAACGCAGATCCCTGGTCCGGGCGACGTGGGTGCATCAGGTGGGAGGGGGGTGGTGCCGTTGGCGGGGACGGGAATGCGGGAATGGGGCAGCCCACCTGGAGAGGTTACTAGCACGTCATAGGCGGGGGGGGGGAAAAAAGGGGGTGTCGTGGTGGGGTTTCAGCATACGGTGGTGGAAACAGGACGCCGGGGCCGTGCACCTGGAGAGGCCACTAGCACTCACGGGTAGATGTCCGGCTCGGCGAAGACACAGTCGAGCTCGTACTCAAAGTCAGGGGTTGCAGGGCGAGGGAGGCCATACTCACAGTCAAAGTCTGCAGGCACTGTTTGGTCGTCCAGGGGAAGCTCGTCCAGGCAATCCAGAAGGGGCATGAGGGGGGCTGCTTCGGAGTAGGGAGGGGGCTGTTGTTTCTCCTTTTCGAGGGCCGTGGTGATGAGGCGTGAGCAGAGGGTGCGGGCACAGGGGATGCAGCAACACCCGCAGCAGACCACAATCCCGACGAAGCAGGCCAGGGATGTCAGGACGGCCATGAGAAGGCCCTTCCACTTGCCGAACATGTCGGTCATCCATTTCTCCATGGGGTTGTCGATCCCAGAGTCCTCTGCCATCTGGACGGAAAGAGCTCGAAGGCCGGCCAGGGCCCTTGTCACTGACCCGTCAGGGGCCGTGTTGTTGGGAATGAAGGTGCAGCACTGAGCCCCAAACATCGAACAGACCCCCCCTTTCTCGGCTAACAACATGTCTAGGGCTAGACGGTTTTGATACGCCATTAGAGAGGTGGCGGCCAGTTGTGAGGCCAAGCCTTCTACCGCGTCGCGAGTCAGGTTGGATAGGCGCTGGACGTTGTAGTGAATGTAATTAATGCGATCTACGTTTTTGTTGGGGGTGATTGGAAATATGGCAGAGATAAGGGGTATGTTCTCGAAACCCGCGGCGATCTGATCTGCTAACTTAAACTGGTTCGGAACGCCCCGGGGAATGCCTATGCTATCCATGTACGTGGGGGTGTTCTTGGTTAGGTCAAAGTGGTCGGTGAGAGCGGAGTCGCGGCGGTGTCGAGAGGTAGTTTGGTTATCGGGCCCGGGCAAACCCCGGGTAAAGAGCGTGACGGGCATAAGTAGGCGCACTATAATGCAGGTTCCGGACCATTGTGCCGGGAGTGTAAGTCTAAGGGTGAATTTGTCACAGGACCAGAATAGGTCTTGGCGTCCTAGGCCCGGTTCGGTCATGTTGGGCCAAAGCGTAACGTTCGTGATGGAGTGGCACCACGATGGTGGTACCGCCCCAACATTTACCGCTCCGGCCCTGGTGATGCAAGAGTGGGTGTACTCCCCAGGGGAGTACACCGGGGGAATTGAGTCGTTAAGGCCGGGTGGAAACAGAGAGCTAAGGAGGCCGCAGCCGGCCGGTTCGGGGGTAACAAACAGAGCTAACATGCAGTGAGAGCCGATGGGGTCGCTGGTAAAATCGAACAGTACTGGGGTCGAGATTAGATGGGGGCGAGCTGACGCACAGGCTACGCAGTCGGACAGCCCCTGGAATCGGACCGTAGCAGCAATCCAGCTAAGCCATGCATTATCGTCTGCGTAGCCGGTCGCGAGCGCGATGGAATCGTGGGTGGGGAGTCGCCCCACGGAATTTAAATCAAAAATCGTGACCGGGCCGTCGCGAGTCATTATGGGTCGGACGGGGGGTTTAGGAGTTGTCGTGTTGGCCCTGGAGGCTGGTGCGGTGGGTGTGGTGGGGGCCTTTCTGAAATTTATTTTCAACAACGCCGTCGTGTCCGTGCCGGATTGGGACACCCCGAACACGAAATAGGCGGAGTCAGTATTTACACCGCACGCCCGAGTCGACCCAAATGCGGGGTTGCCCCATCCTTGGTACGGGTTGCTGGTAATGTTCCTGAGGGTAAGGGTGATTCTGCCGTTGCCTCCCGAGAGGAAGCCCTTCGCCTGTAGTGCGGCCGTCGCGTCAGGCCTGTGGAGAGTCTGAGAGCGGTTAGTCACATAGTACCCCTGGTGCCTCCCCGTCATCCATAGTACATTACCCCATCCTCGACACCAGCTCTGGCTGTTGTCCGGGGACGTCATTACCCCGTTGCCCTGGACTCCCGCGAAGGAACCCTTGGGAGCATCGCAGATGTATGCATCGTACTTCTCCCAGGCTGCGGGTCCGCCTACGCACGGAACGACGTCGCATAGGAGGAAGGTATAGGCGGCGCTGGAACCATAAGTATAGGTTAGGGATAGCCCACCGTATTTGTTGAGGCAGGGGTCGCTGGGGGATTTGGCGGCTTGCAGGGGTGTCTGTCTCCTGCGGCGTTGTGGACTCTGGGTTGGGGGTCCCGATGAGGGTTGTGTCGTCGTAGACGGGGGCTTGATGGTGGGGGACCTCCCCGGGATGGCCGCATGGAAGTCCACTCCCCACAGGATGAAGAAACCCATCATGGCCCCGGTTATTCCTACCATGCCGATGATGCAACGTCTATTGGTCCGGGCCTCCTGTGGCGTCAGTGGTAGTCTCATGGTGCAGCCGTGCGAGGTCGCGTTGAACGGTCGCCAAGGTGCGGTCATGCGGGTTGTCGGCCTTGCGGGTGGTAGACAGATGGTGCCAGCGGGCGCCGCTCCTTCCTGAAAGGGAGACAGAGAAGGGGGTGGCCAGAAGTACCTTATAGGGGCCTTCCCACCGTGGCTGAAGGCATTGTCTCTTGTGGACCCTGACCCAGACCCAATCCCCGGGATTAACGAGGACGGGGTTGGGATCTGCGGGGGTCGGGAGGGAGGTGACCTGTGTGTACAAGGCTCGGGAGGCGAGAGTCAGGGCCTGTACATATTCTAAGAGGGCTTCATCATAATGGTCTAGTACCGGGCCCCTGGGGGGAGAATGTGGCCCGGGCATGGGCCTGCCTGTCACTAACTCGAAGGGGCTAAGCCCGCACCGGGAGCTAGGATGGGAGCGCACGCTGAACAACGCCAATGGGAGAGCCTCGATCCAGCTCATCTTTTCTTAGAGGCGTAGCCCGCTAGCTCTTCCTGCAGCAATTGTTGCTGCTGGGGACCTGTGTCCCCAGGGTGAACTGCCTTCGCGATCACGCTTTTGAGAGTCCGGTTCGCCCTTTCCACCAGTCCCTGGCTCTGGGGATGGTAGACGGAGCCAAACCGGTGTGCTATTCCTAACGCGGCCTCTACCTCCTGCAATTTGGCGTTAGAGAAATGGGACCCGTTGTCTGAGCAGAGTAGCTTGGGGTAGCCCCAACGGGGAATGATGTCATTTAGCAAAATTTTGACCACGGACGCGCTGTCTTCACGTTTGGTGGGGAAGGCCTCTACCCATTTGGTAAATCTATCGACGATCACCAGGAGGTAGCGTCTCCCTTGAGCGCGGTTGTCCGGCCCCATGTCGGTGTAGTCTATGTAGAGTTCTTGGAAGGGTAGTTGGGGAACTGGGAAAATTCCTCTGGGGGGTTTGTGGGTTGGGCGTGGGTTGTGTATTTGGCAGGCGTGACAGTCCTTGATCACTTCCTGGATGCTGGCTTTCATTTCGGGGTGCCACCAGTCTCGCCGGATTGTCTCCATTGTTGCGTTGGTGCCCTGGTGGGTGCGGGAGTGGTGTGACCGAGCCATGAGAGAGAGAGCTCGGGAGCTGAGTGCCGGTTTGCCATCTGAGTAGCGGTAGATTTCGGATTCGTCCCGAGTGCATCCTCGTGCGATCCAGCAGCTCTTCTCATAAGGACCGGCGTGTTCTTGCATCTCGCCAAGGTATATCAGGAGGTCGCTCATGCTCCTCGGGTAGGGCTCCCCGTCCAGGGGGTCCAGCAGGGAAAGGACTAGCGGCGGTGTGTAGCCCCCCGCCTTCTTGGCGGCGACATCGGCGGCGTTGTTACCGCGGGTGACCAGGGAGTCTCCTTTTGTGTGGCCCTGGCACTTGATGATGGCCACAGACTCTGGTAGCTGGATGGCGAGGAGTAGGCGGACGACGAGGTCCCTGTGCTTCAGGGGCGCCCCTGTAGAGGTCAGCATACCCCGCCTTTCTGCTTGGGTAGCGTTGAGATGGCAGAGCTCGTACACGTAGTTGCTGTCGGTGTAAATGTCGAGGCGTAGGCCCTTCGCGGCTTCGAGGGCTACGACCATGGCCATGAGTTCAGCCCTTTGGGCCGAGGGATACTCCGGGAGTATCCCCGAGTGTCTGGTGTGGCAGACCCCTGTCGGCCCCTGTTCCACCACCGCCCAAGAGGCGATGTTGGTTCCCAGGGCATCCTTGTAGCAGCAGCCGTCGGTGTACCACACTGCTTTGGGTGTTTCTAGGGGTGACCCTTGGAGGTCTGGTCGTGCTCGGAGTTCCGACAGGATGCGAGGCGTGCAGTTGTGGGGTGTGCCGTCCGTGTCTGCGGGATACTCTCCGGTCATATTCACTCCTTTCGTCGAGTAGCTCACCGAGGGATCTGTCAGGGCCTCGGTCAACCGGATCTGGGTGATGGCGGCCGACAGGGTGAAGAGTGAGCTATCCACCGCAGCCTTAACTCCGTGGGTGGTGTGCACCACCGTGGGGTTGTTCATGGTGAGGAACTGTGTCTTTCGTAGGGCGATGGCGATGGCCATGAGATGTCTGGCGCAGTGAGGGAGTCCTAGGCCCGGAGTGGGCAGGGCCGAGCTGTGGTAGTGGAGGATCCTTCGGGTGCCTGCCTTTGCCTGCCAGAGGGTGGCCGCTACATTTCCGTTCCTCTGTGTGACGTCCAGATGGAAGGGGGTCGTATAGTCGGGGGCTTGGAGGGCGGCGGCTGAGTGGAGGGCCTGCTTCAGCTGATGGAAGGCGGTGTCTTTTCCTGGGTCCCATTCCAGCGGAGCTCGTAGGTGTCGGGCCCCGGCTGTGGTGACCATCTGGCGGAGTTCGGACGTTCGTTCTGTGAATTCCGGGAGGTACTGGCGGCTGTAATTGCACAGGCCCAGGAAGGCCAACATTTGCTGAACCGTGGCGGGTTTTGGGTAATTCAGGATGGTTTCTCGGGTGTCCTGGGTTATGTCTCTGGTGTCTCCTCCGATTAACCTCCCCAGGAATTTCACCGTGGGCCGCACAGCCTGTAGTTTGGGCCGCTTGACCTTGTACCCTGCTTTCCCTAGGGTCTCGAGCAGGATCTTGGTGGCGTTCACACAGGCTTGTCTGGTAGGCGCGGCGAGCAGGATGTCGTCTACATATTGGACCATAACCACTCCGTCGGGAAGTACAGTGTCTTTGAGGTCCTTCCGCACACAGTCGTTGAATATGGTGGGGGTCGATCGGTACCCCTGTGGCATTCGGGTGTAGGTGAGTTTTTCTCCCCTCCAGGTAAAAGAGAAGATGTCTTGTGAGTCTTTGTCCAGGGGGATGCAGAAAAAGGCGTTGGCCAGGTCTATTGCAGAGAACCATAGGTGGTCGGGGTTAACCACGTGGAGCGCCACCTGCGGGTTTGGCACCCTCTCGGGGGGTCCTTCCGTGGCGTCGTTTACTAGACGGAGATCATGGGCCATCCTCCACGTGAGTCCGTCCGCCTTCTTTACTGGGAGAATCGGGGTGTTCCAAAGGGACTGAGAGGGTCGGAGGACTCCTGCCTTTTTGAGTCCCTGTATGGTGGCTGCGATCCCTACTTCTGCCTCGGGTCTGACCTTGTACTGGGGCTGGTGTATCGGGGTTTGATCGGGTTTGAGAGGTATTCGGATGTTGTGCTGGGGGGTAAACCCCATGTCGTAGGCGCCGGTGGCCCAGAGCTTCTGAGGGAGGTCGTCTAGCATGTTCTTTACGTCGGGGTCTTCGGCGTCCAGGGGGCTGGGGGTGTTGACATCCTCGGGGGCGAGCGGTCGGTCGCGCTCCACTCGTTCTGCCACCCCCCAGGAGGCCGTCCGGGGAAAGGAGATTCGGATCAAGCCTGTGCCAGGGGCTATGTGTATGTGTGGGTTATCGGTGAGGGCCCACTCTCGTACTTGAGCCGCTCGGCAGACCATGGGCCCCAGCTTCATGGCCGTGTGGTGCCTGGCCACTGCCAGGGTCACGTGTGGTCGGGACTCGGGTTTGAGACGGTACCAGTATTGTTGATCTGGGGTGAGAAGGGTGGGGGCCGCCACCCCCTCAGGTCCGATGTACATTTCTTCATAGAAGCACTTCTGGCCGGTTCCCTCCATTGTGCGTCTCCATTGTTCGTCGTAGCTTTCGTCTGGGTCACGAAGGACATTAAGGGTCGTGTGGAGGGGGTCGTGCGGTGGGGAGGAGTCCCCCTGTTGATGGATCCAGGGGGCCCACTCTCGATACGTTTCTTCTAGGGGCTTGAGTCCGTCCGGGGTAGTCATGTTCCGGATCCAATACACGTCTGACGGGGGGCTCAGGGGCGGGGGTTCATGCACCAGCATCATCTGGAGGGGTTGGTCGGCTTCTGTCGTCATTGAAGTTCCTTCGGGGGAACAGCTGATGTGGCAGTTGATTTTGCTCAGGATGTCTCTACCCATGAGGTTGGTGGGGCACTCGGGGGCATATAGGAGGGAGTGGTAGAAGGTTTGCCCCAGGATGGTGAGCGGCAAGGGGGTGGTGAGGGGGTTGGTTTTTTCTATTCCCGAGAACCCCATGGTAGTCAGGGTTCGAGTGGAGAGGGGTGGGATTTCATGGTTCAGGTCCCCGATGGTGGAGACTGTGGCTCCGGTGTCGACCATGAATCGAATCGGGGTCTGGTTTACAAGTCCATCCACCATTGGGGCTCCCGTTCCCAGGTTCACCACCTGGGTCCCTCTCGAGGTCCTCGGGTCCCGTCAGTATTGGGTGTCGTATCCCGGGTCCCTCCAGAGAGGGTACATCGGGGTTCCGGGGTTTGAGGCATGCGTTGATCCATTTCCAGGGTTACCGTAGGGCGGACCGGGTTGCTGTTGACGATCATGTTGGCCGGGTTGCATCCCTGGCTGTCCCGACTGGGGGCAGTCCTTCGCCCAGTGCCCTAGTAGCCCACAAACGAAGCAGGGGTAGGACTGGGTAGGGTTTGTGTTTTGGCCCCGGCTCCTTCCTCTCCATTTGAATCCGCCTCTATATTTGGACTGTTGGTTCTGGTACATCCCGGGTCCCATCTGTGTTGCTGGGTTCGGGGGTGGGTATTGGGGATAAGGGTACGGGTACGGCGGGGGTTGGGGCACCCATGCTTGAGCGGGAGGGGCTTGCACCTGGGTCGGAGGAGGTCCGCTTGGTTGTACCAAGGGGTTGGGGGTAGGCGGCGGGGCCGGAGGCTGGGCCACTTCGAGGGGCATGATCTCGGAGGCGTGGTCTTTGTTGGACTCTTTCTTCTCCCGGTTGTGTTCCTGGGTTGCTTTCTTTACGTCCATGCGCAAGAGTCGTTTCTTCAGGTCGCGGTCTTCTTTGACGTCTTCGTCTTCTCGGTCTTGCTCCTGGGTGACGTGGTGTGTAACGGCCTCCTCCCAGTCCATGGCGTTCATTCTTCCGAGTCCGATCACTGTTTTGAGGCCTTCGCGGACCTTGGTGCAGAGACCCGTCTCAACCGCGATCCGGAACATGGCTTCGGTGGCGGCGGAAGCTCCTGGTAGGGTTCCGAATCCGTCTTTCCATCGTTCAGTGGCTCTTGTAAGGTATTCGCCCGCTGATTCACTGGGTTTTCTTTTCAGGCCGGTCATGCATGCTGCTGAGTTCTGGGGTGGGTAGAGGCCCCTCAGGGCATCCCACCATAGGGGGCGGAAGGGGTCGAAGGGGGAGTCGTCTGGCTCTCTGGTGGTTCTGGCCGCGTTTTCCACGTCGTTGACTGCTCGGGGTCCTTCTCCTCTCATGAGGACCGCTCGGATGTCCCCCATGGTGAGCCGGTCGGCTGTGGTCAGTCGCTCGAGGTTCCTGATCCACTTGCCCGCCCCCAGTTTGAGCGAGGGGAGGTCTTCCACTAGTCCCTTGAGGTCGCGGTGGGTCCAGGGAGCGTACATGGCTCGTCCTGCAGGGGTTTCCATTAGTGGGTACATTGATTCTGGGCCCTCATCCTGGTCGTGGTTCATCCGGCGGCTGGGGGCTTGGCTCCTTTGTGTCGGGGGGCCAGTTTGTGGAGTGCTGGTGGCGACCGGGGTCGTGATCGGGGTTTCGGTACTTCGGGCTCGTGATCTGCCCGAGCCAATTGTCCTGTGGATTGAGCTTCTTCCCCACCTCTGGTCTCTGCCTTCTTCCCTTTCCCGTAGCTGTCGAGACAGGAGTTGGGTCTCTGTCTCGATGCTGTGGGTCATTCTTTCCAGCGCTTCTTCTTTCCATTTTGTTCCCTGTGGGTCCCACTCCAAGGTGTCTGCGGCCTCTTCATCGCTTTCCTTGTGTCTTCCGTGTCTCCCCTGGGGAATTCCGGAGTGTCTCCTCATTTCTTTTGTTGCTCCTGCCACTTCTGCTTCTTCTACTTTAGAAGATAGGTTGATCAGGAAGGCGGCCAAGTCCAATGCTCTGGCGCCAGGGACGCCGATCCGCGTCATCATCCTTTCTGCTTCCGACTGGGCTTGCTCTGGTAGTGGTGGCCTGGTTTCGGGGGCCTGGGCATGGCCGGGGCTGGAGGAGGGGGGTGTCCAGTTCTCGGTGCTGGGTGGTTCTTGCCCCAATGGTCCGGCTCTTCCTGGTATCATCGGGCATGGGGCGGAAGCTGTGGCCAGCTTCAGGCTTTCCTTGCTTTGTGGATGGTTTCTCTTTGTGAAGTGGGTCCCTTCTTTGGCTTGTTCTGGTTCCAGGGGGGCGGGGCTTTGCCAGGTCACCGTGACCGGGGACTGAGGTGTGGCGTGGGTTATTTCGATAACTGGGTACATGAGATGGGGGGGCGCAGGGACCTGGGTAGGACTCATCTCGGTGCCACTTACTCCATCTGCGGGTACCTGGGTGGGCAGGGGCGTGAAGTCGGTCGGGGCATAGGGGAGGGAGTACGGAGGTGGGCGGGCCTGCACATCGGCCTCCGGTAGGGAGGGATATAGCGGAGCTGTCCGGCTTGGTTGGCCAGGGGTTGGATAGACTGGGGCTATCAGGTTCGGTCGGGCAGGGGTTTCTTGGTCCGCTAGGAAGGGGTTCCTGGCGGAGAGGGCTGGTTTTAGGGTGTGGGGCAGGAGGCAAGAGGCCAATGCATTTAATACTAAGATTCTCTTTTGTTTTATCCGGTCTTGGGCTTCGAGTGCATCCGTTCGTCCCGCCTTGGTTCCAGCGTTGTTGCGGCGGACCTTTGCCTGCTCATACTGGCTGCCAATGTGCGCGCGTATGGCGGCCCGGCCGGCCTGGTCGAGGGGTCCCATTCGGATCACGCCCTCTTTCTGCCAGGTTTTGATGTAGACCTCACATCGGTCCTCCCATTTCTTCCGGTCTTGGCCTTTCAATATCTTCCCTGGTTCAGCGTTGAGGCACAACCAGCTCAGGGCTCTGGTTCGCTGCTCGTCCGACATCGTGGGCGCGTTCGCCGCTTCTTCTTACGACAGCCTGGTATGGGGGTGGTCGGGGTTGTGGACGCCTTTGCACTGAAGGCCGGATGCGGGGAGGTTTGTCTTTTTTAGCTTTATTAGTAACTGGGATAATTCTTCTAACAGGGGGTGATCGAGTGTCGGGGTTGGATTGGTATTGATGCTGTCTATTTGGAGGCGATGTAGTTGGGGAAGGGCAGGGTTGTTGTTGTCCAGCAGTGGGCGCTGTAGTTGGGGAAGGGCAGAGTCGGAGTGGTCCAGCAGGGGGCGCTGTAGTTGAGGAAGGGTAGGGCTGGAGTGGTCCAGTAGGGGGCGGTGTAGTTGAGGAAGGGTAGGGCTGGAGTGGTCCAGCAGGGGCCGGTGTAGTTGAGGAAGGGTAGGGTTGGAGTGGTCCAGTAGGGGGCGGTGTAGTTGAGGAAGGGTAGGGCTGGAGTGGTCCAGCAGGGGGCGCTGTAGTTGAGGAAGGGTAGGGTTGGAGTGGTCCAGTAGGGGGCGGTGTAGTTGAGGAAGGGTAGGGCTGGAGTGGTCCAGCAGGGGGCGGTGTAGTTGAGGAAGGGTAGGGTTGGAGTGGTCCAGCAGGGGGCGCTGTAGTTGGGGAAGGGTAGGGTTGGAGTGGTCCAGATTTGGCGGAGGGGGAGGTGTGGCTTGGGACTGAGTGAGAGAACTCAAAAAATGGCGGCCGTGATGCTATAACTCTGTGTGGCCTGTCTAACACACGAGAGCGGATGAGAGACTAGGGGGTAACCCTTGTCACTCTTGGAGGAGGAGAACGAGAAAAAAGGAGGAAAAAACAGAGGGGGAGGAAGCAAAAAACAACCACAAGTCCTAGAGACGTTATTCAATACATCCAGATATTCCTTATAGACAATAATCGTTATCTGTCCTTATTGATTAATCCGCTTCAACAGACTAAACCATCAACCCACGCGGCAAAGAGATGTTGTTTAGTATCGCAGTTTATCTATGCGACAGGTCCAGCAGTAATTCAATGAAACACAGTAAAAGAGATATCTCTTATCCTTGTCAACTTATCTAGGTCTAGTTTTAACGGGTCCAACAGTAAATGGAAGCAACACAGTAAAAAGGTTATTTATCATTGTCAATTTATCTATTTCCGCAGGTTAAGCCATAGACCGAAGCAATACGTCAGAGAGACATTATTCATTATTATCAATCTATCTATTCTTTCCTTTACCCGTTTTAACGGGCGAAGATAGAGCGGACCACGCATACACTCACTGATTCACTCACAGATTCTCTCTTTCGCGCAGACGTACACAAACACATATCAACAGACTTCTCATTCTGTGTCCCGCACCCACAATCATCAGATACGGCAAAATAGCGTTGAGCATATCAAAGCAAGCAAGCGTTGCACACATAGCCGGGTTATCATTAATTGATTTATTTCTATATTTAGCCGGCCCACAAATACGCTTGTTTTCTTTCTTTCTCTCTCTCTGGGTCTCTCACACACACACACACACACACACAGTCTCTCTGTCTCAATCTCTCTGGGCCTCTCACACACACACACACACACACACAGTCTCTCCGTCTCAATCTCTCTGGGCCTCTTACACACACACACACAGCCTCTCCGTCTCAATCTCTCTGGGCCTCTTACACACACACACACAGCCTCTCTCACGCATACACACACTGTCTCTCTGTGTGTCACTCGTGCCCCAGGCATACGGTTCCCTCTGCAAAGGGACTCTAACCTTCTTACCACATAGAATTATTTAATACACATTCATTATTTGGCCATCGGTAGTCTTGTATCACTATGACCGATTCTTATAGGCCCTAGTTTTTTCTTCTCATTCCCTCTGGGTTCCACCCGCGGCCCAGGCATCCCTCTGGGCTCCACTCTTGGCCCAGGCATACAATATTCGGCCATCGGTAGTCTTGTATCACTATGACCGATTCTTATAGGCCCTTCTCATTCCCTCTGAGTTCCACCCGCGGCTCAGGCATCCCTCTGGGCTCCACTCTTGGCCCAGGCATACAATATTCGGCCATCGGTAGTCTTGTATCACTATGACCGATTCTTATAGGCCCTTCTCATTCCCTCTGGGTTCCACCCGCGGCCCAGGCATCCCTCTGGGCTCCACTCTTGGCCCAGGCATACAATATTCGGCCATCGGTAGTCTTGTATCACTATGACCAATTCTTATAGGCCCTTCTCATTCCCTCTGAGTTCCACCCGCGGCTCAGGCATCCCTCTGGGCTCCACTCTTGGCCCAGGCATACAATATTCGGCCATCGGTAGTCTTGTATCACTATGACCGATTCTTATAGGCCCTTCTCATTCCCTCTGAGTTCCACCCGCGGCCCAGGCATCCCTCTGGGCTCCACTCTTGGCCCAGGCATACATCATTCGGCCATCGGTAGTCTTGTATCACTATGACCGATTCTTATAGGCCCTATGGTCTCGAGGGTATTCTTTCACCATGCAACGAGCCGATATTCGATGTGTCACGCGTTCAGGGTCAATTGGGTTTATGGGGCAATGCTGGAATGCAACTCTATTCGTCCCCACGAGATATCCCGTAGCGAACCGCTCTCACAGTCTCACCTCCTAATGTGGTTCCTATATAACTATGCAGAATTTGGATTTTATCAACAGGTTCTGCCTACCTTTTGTTGGGCGTACGCGAGGTGAGACTGCAGGAATCGGTCCGGTGCTCCGGGGTCCCGAGGTCGTGCCGCTCTCCGTCTCTCGTTTCCCAGTTGCGTGTTCAATTCAGAAAAAATCACGTCGGAGGTCACCAAATTGTTGGGAAAAACGGTCTGTCTAGTTACTGGACCAGATGAAATGAGACGGAGAGGTAATAAAGTCTGTCGGCACGAGGACCTTGGATTTATTAAGTAAAGTGGCAACGGTTATACAGAGTCATAAAGCGTGAGAAATCGAATATGTCTAAGTCCCTAATCAGCGCTGATGGTTCGTCCAGAGCTTCGCCTCCGTGGAAGGTCTGCTTCAGAAGAAGTGGGGCAGAAGTGTCTGTGTGATACAGTTTTATGCTGTATCTTCCTCTTGGTGAGGTGTGTGCGTTTGAGACGTATGTGGTTCTGTGTGTCTTTGCGTGACCTTGGCTCTCAGGCCCTAGTGTATCTCCTCGTGTTCCTCCTGATGGGGGAGCGCCTCAAAGAGTCTCCTGATTGTGGCCCTCCCGTTCTGAGGATGAAACAGTGCTTTGCGTGACCTTGGCTCTCAGGCCCTAGTGTGTCTCCTCGTGTTCTTCCTGATGGGGGAGCGCCTCAAAGAGTCTCCTGATTGTGGCCCTCCCGTTCTGAGGATGAAACAGTGCTCTGGCCTCGACCTGACTATGTTATCATGTGTGTGTTATGTGTTTAAAAGTTGAATGTGACTGCCATGTGTTGTGCTCATCAGGCTGGGGTAGGAGTTAGCTATATTTATAATGTACATGTGATGTGCTCAGCAGGTTATTTTGCCCAACACAAATCACAAATATACCTTTGAAAGAGACCAATGTGTTTGTCCTGTCTTTCAGGTATGCTGCTCCGAAATGTAAATGTAATGTTATCATTGTATTATTTGTATTAGGGATGGGCATTTGAAGAAATTTCCTTGATCGAGCATCGCTAGAGTTATCGATCAATTATCGATTAATCATTAACTTTTTTCTAGGCTATATTGAAATTCCCGTTGGTAGAAAATGCAGCATGTTTTTATCAATGAAATCTTTATTCCAACAATAATGTATGGGCCAATATTAATACAATACGGTTAACTTGGAGACCTACAACTGTTTAACAGTTTTAAAATAATAAATACAGGCATCATAGGTTATAGGCCTATGCGGCGCTCGTAAAGTCCGAACAATGCGCCTAGCCGCCTACAGGCGCTCTTAAAGGTTTGGAAACGATTCAACAAGACTAAATCTGTAGCCTATTCCAATTACAATAAGTAGCCAACTTATCGGACAACAATAATCAAACAAAGGCAGTAGGCTAAAAGTGGGCATTAAACGGTATAACTGTTTTGAAAAAACGGGGGAAAAAAGGCCGACATATAATGCCTATAGGCTGCAGCCGGCGCGCGGAAAAGGCTTGCAACAAAAAGATGAGCCACCCATTTACAAACAATTGCATGAACTAGTCTATCTAAAAGCAATACCTTATTGAACATATATAAGGCTGAACTTGTTGCTAAAATATCACCGTTTTGGCAAAATGTAACGACTCCAAGAGGCACCAAGCCGAAAGAAAAGCAGAGCGAGAGACACATTAAGAAAAAAAAGAGCGACTCACATACGGTGGTGACTGTCCCTACTGTCCAAAGCATAACTCCAGCCTACATATTTTTGTTTGGGAATATAAGCATGTTAACATGCTCGCGGGTCAGACGCGAACGCAGCCTTGTAACTGTCAGTCCAGCAGCAGAAAACACCCGCTCTGACGGGACCGAAGTTGCGGGGATGCAGAGGTATTGTTGCGCTAACTTTGACAGGAACCTTCTTCCATTCACTTTCCACCAGTCGGCAGGGTGGTATTTCTCCCACATAGTGATATTCAATTAAATGCTTCAAGACTCACAGTATGCAACACAACGTCCTTTTGATCGATAACAATATAAATTGATCGACGCATTTCTTAACGATCGATTATCGAGCATCGATTAATTATGCCCATCCCTAATTTGTATATATGTGATGTGTATATACTAGCAGAACTAGTTGACGTGACCTGTGATCCTGCTGTACAAATCACAAATATACCTTTGAAAGGGACCAATGTGTTTGTCCTGTCTTTCAGTCCTTTAGACCCAATCACAACCGTTATACCTGCGCAAATATTCAAATTAGCCATGTGCAACAGAAGATAGACGCAATGTAAATACTTGATTGTTGTGCACTGTTGTGTTTAGCCTACTGCATGGTTAGTTGTGGTCTTGAAAACAGCCTAGCCTTGCAGTTGGAGTAGTTGGAGTGATTGTGTGATTGTGCGAGAGAGAGCGCACCTGCCTTGGTTGTGTTTGGCTTGTTGTGGGCTTTGTGTATGTGTTCAATGATGTATCTGTCTGATCGTATGAGCTGTTGATGGATGGTTAAATAATGTCACAAGATCGGACATACTGCAGGCTCTCATTTGCAAGTGCACTGATTATGTGCCCGTCTCTGATATGCTATATACCTGGCATTTATTCAGTTCATTGCTCTTCTGAGTGCGCCAGAATGGGGCCAATTATTGTCATGTTTGCCTCTCCCTTTTATAAAATAACGTGGATCCCAACAACTTAAGCCGATGCAGGCTCCTATGTCAGTTTTGCTTTATGAGTGTGCTTTAATTGTGTGTGTGTGTGTGTGTGTGTGTGTGTGTGTGTGTGTGTGTGTGTGTGTGTGTGTGTGTGTGTGTGTGTGTGTGTGTGTGTGTGTGTGTGTGTGTGTGTGTGTGTGTGTGTGTTGTCATGTAGGCTATAGATATAGACTGATTGTCTTGGCTTGCATCCCTGAAATATTGTAATGTTATGGCCTAGGCCTACTGCATATTGAGAACATTTAGATTGATGTTGCGCAACAATCTGGGGATGAGGACATCCCGAATATTGACGGGTATTTCGCACACTGCGATCTCAATATATAGCCTATATAAAAATATAACACTGTACTCGACACAAATGAAAGTAACGTTGTTTACTTTTAATTGTACCGCAATGCATTTTTTTTTAAGTCTATTGTTTATCTTTTTTGTATTGTAGTTTAAGCACAGTTACAGTCTCCAAGGTGTTTAATTATTCATCCGTCATCTGCTGTACACATCTGTACTGTAGTGAGGGCAGTGTTATGTTGTGGGGTTCATATTGATGGTCTATGACGTCCATAATGCTTTAGTGTGACGCAGTCACAATGATCTTCTCTCTCAATAAACAGCTAAAGTTCAAAAGGCAAATTAAGTGATGGATGAGTTGTGTTTGTGTCCAGGTCTCCAGTCTACTATGGATGAGGAGATAGAGGAGGGGGGTCCTACCTCTAAGACCACTCTGTCTGGGGAACATGGCCGCCGGAGCAAAGCTAAGAGGTAAGAAGAGGATCTCTCTGTCTGTGACTGTTGTCCATCTCAGAGCTCAGCAGTGATGCATCATGACTCCATCATTAGTCTGAGGAATAGCTGTGTGTGTGTGTGTGTGTGTGTGTGTGTGTGTGTGTGTGTGTGTGTGTGTGTGTGTGTGTGTGTGTGTGTGTGTGTGTGTGTGTGTGTGTGTGTGTGTGTGTGTGTGTGTGTGTGTGTGTGTGTGTATGTTGAAGCCCAGAGCAGCAGCAGAGAGCAGACTCCCCTGGACCCAGCTGTGTCTCCATGAAGAGTGACCACTCTATGGAACCTCCTTTTAACTTTAAAGTTGGAAATCAGTCTATTGAGAAAAGGTAAGAAATGATTAGAGATGATGATTTGGGCTGTAGTCTTAAATTCAACCAACTCTCTGACCAATCGATTGGTCGATGGTGAAAAGATGATTATAAAACAATGCGTCCGTTATCTCTGGATCAACATAATCTACCACAGTGCGTTGTACTCTACCTGCTAGCCTCAATATCACATAAGGGCTGTTTGGAGAAGGGCAGTGGGTTTCAGACCCCCTCGGTCCGAGTCCACTCGGTTAGGGCAGAGCTTCAATATGAAGCAGACAGCGGACGAGCCACGGAGCGTCGGGCAGCGTCGTTTATAGACACCACAGAAGAATTGATTATAGCTTTTATCTGTGTGTAATATAATGGGGCCCACTGGATGCTGCTGGGATTCGTACCAAGAAGCCAATTCTGATGTGTTCCCACTCAAAGCCTAGTGAGCGTTAAACACGAAGGGAGATGAAGAATCACAGACGTATTAAGAAAAAAGTACCCATGCCTTTTTAGCTGATCTACCCACAAACTTACTTTACCGTTTGCATGCTTTTTTGTCGTCCTTTTTAAACAAATGCTGCCAGATCGATGACTTGGTTGCAATCAATGAGTTAATTGCGGAGTAAAGGTTCAGTAAGTTAGGACTAGCGGTCTTCCTTATGGGCCAGTTCAACGTTGAGAAACCCGGGGGTTTGACCTCTTGTCTTATAAGTCTTATAGTTTATTAAACCATCTAATTATTAAAACAGAAACTATGGAGCCTTCAACCTTATTTTCATTCATAATTAATGTTATTTCTAACACAATACAGTCCGTCACTCAAATATAAAACACATCGGTCTGCATTTGTCCCTCCCGGCCCTAAAATAATGGATTAAGAAGCTCTTTGTTCTTATTAAAGGAACACCAGCCATTGTCCGACTAAAGAGTATTTGGTCCAACAAGTGCATATCGATTAACCAGTCAACCAACCGACCAGAACTTGACATCCCTAGAGATTGTATAGGTACAGCTTCTATCAAACTTCCAGAAATCCTGTTTCTTGTTTTCTAAAAGAGTCCAGCAGCAGAGAGCAGACTCCCCTGGACCCAGCTGTGTCTCCATGAAGAGTGACCGGTCTATGGAACATCATGCTACCTTTAAAGATGGAAATCAGTCCATCGAGAAGAGGTGAGGATTCATCATATATTATAAAGGTACAGCTTCTATTAAACATCCTTAAATCCTGGTTCTTGTTTTCTAGAAGAGTCCAGCAGCAGAGAGCAGACTCCCCTGGTCCGAGCTGTGTCTCTATGAAGAGTGGCTGGTCTATGGATCCTCCTGCTACGTTTAAAGATGGAAATCAGTCTATTGAGAAGAGGTGAGGAATAACAAAGATCATAAAGATACAGCTTCTATCAAACGTCCATAAATCCTGGTTCTTGTTATCAGACTTTACTGGCACTGATGTTTCCAAGTCAGGCAAAAATGTAAGTGTGTGTGTGTGCGTGTGTGTGCGTCAGGGATGGAAATTAATGCCCGCCACCCGCCATTTGCGGGTGGATTTGTAAGGTGGCGGGTGAATTGTGTCACTTCACCCGCCACTGTGTCGGGTAATACTTTCCAGTCAGGTCCGATCAAATTTGCATATTTAATACATTCATACGGCGCTGCACAGTTCCCCCTTCTTCTACGCCACTTTTGCTGAACTGCGACTGTCCGGCATCCGGGATAATATACCAGTAACAGGGCTCTCGAGTCTCACGCATTCGGCGTGAGACACACGCAATTCAACCCATGAACACGCTCACACGCCACCACACTTCGTATTTCTCACGCAGAGAAATTACCAGGATAGCGCTCACCAATTTGGGCCGCTATTAAACAGTGTTACAGGTAGGAATCAAATGGGTTTCCCGTACGTAGGGTAACCAGACGTCCTCTTTTGCCCGGATATGCCCTCTTTTTGAGACACTTTTAAAAAATGTGTGGCGGAATTTAAAAATCGTCTTGGATTTTATTAAAGCCTCATACATGTTCACATTGAATTTGCGTTGCGTTTCTCTGGGTCGTTCACAAACTAGTTAGGCTACGCCAGGGCTGTAGTGGTCAAATTAGAGGTGGGTAAACTAGGAATTTTGTGATCAGACCGACCTCGTCACAACGCAAAGTGTTGCGACTCTGTAAGGCTAGCCTGGCTATATTCCATTATGTTATCAATTAAAGTCATATTAAATCAATCAATGACAGTCAATTAATGTGTTTGTAGTTTATTCAAGTTATTACAATTTCAACAGTAAAGAAAAGTATGTGTAGATTAAGAACTATCTATCTATGGCATGTGTGTATGTGTGTGTATTAGTATGCATGCTTTTCACGGTAGTACCCAGAGGGCCTCCTTGTCCTCCACGTCAGGTCCTGCCTTGCAGGGGCGTGTTCTGGAGTTCATGGCTCCCCTGTGCTTCACCAGCCAGGACTTCACATACGTGTTGGATTGAACTTTGTGGTGGCTGAGTGGTGGGCCATTCAGTTGAATAAACATCAAGGACGACACTGTGACCAAGTGCAGACTGCATCTCAGGGGGCACACTATGATGTTCATTAAGCTGAACCCCCTCTCACACTCAGCAGTGCTAACTGGAATGAGATGGTCGATATTCAGGAGTGGTGCAAGGTTTTCTGGAATGATGCTTGAGTTATCCTTAAAATCCCTATAGCCTTCAAGAATTTTTCTGTCATCAAGTCTGAACCTTTGGGCAAGTTGTTTCAACTTGGATTCCCCATACGGTTCCTCTAGGGGAACAGGCCAGTTTGCTGGGAAAATAACTTTAAAGAAAATAAATAATAAAATAAAAATATTTATAATATATAAAATAAAAATATTTCTAAATATTTTTATTTTTATTGGTTTAACCGCCAACCGGCCGAATTTAATTAAAATATATTTTCTTCTCCAAATTGAGGCTTTAAGATAGCGACCGAGCTATAACGAAGTTGATACGCCAAAACCGAAGTTTGATATGGATAGTAAAAGTAGTGATACCCAAGAAGTTTCAGGATATTCTGATTCGTAGTTTCAAATTAAAAGCCCACTAGATAAAGTGAAATGAGCATGGAATAAGAGGGCATTTTCTTTTAAATGTAATCCAAATTCATACCTAAATCATATCTAATGTCTCATTTTCTTTTAAATCGAATCCAAAATCATATGTAATAAGTCTCATATTGGAATGTTTGTTGGGCTTTTATTTTGAAACTCCATATCAGAATGTTCTGAAACTTCTTGGGTGACCCTATGGGGTTTTGAACTATAACTCTGAAGTGAAATGAGCCTGGAATAACAGGGCATTTTCTTTTAAATCGAATCCAAAATCATATGCCAGCGCAAGGACCAAAGTGTCAAGGAAAAGCTAAATGGAGAGGCTAGTAGGAGAAGCTAAATGACTAAGCTAATCGAATAGCTAATAGGAAAAGGAAAAGCAGCGGGGAAATGGAAATGCAAATGCCAAGGAAATCGCCCATTTAAATGCCTGATTAAAATCTGTGTTCTTAATTCAATTTGTGAATCCAGTTATTTATTTCTCTTTTTAAACTGCATTTTAAAATCGATTTTTTAATTGCATCATTTATTTATGATATTATTAAATGATGTATTTATTGACTGTTTTATGTTGTTTTTGTAAATCCCTTTTTAATTTGAGCTACTTATTGATGGATTCATATTTAATTTGTAAATATTTTTTTGTAATTCCTCTTTTATTGCCCATTAAAAGATCAAATAATGAATTACTTTATTATTTAGTCTATTTCTTTATTACTATTTCCGTGACACTTGTGGTCCTCCATACCCTCATACCAAATTTCGCTTTAATATCAGGCTGGGTTGAATGAGAGGGAGAGCATAGGTTGAGAGTACGTAGAGACCGGGCAGCTTCGGTTGCTAGGCAACATACATTTGAAAAACAATGTTGGATTGAGCCGTTAGGTTACTAGGCTCACTAGCGGGCGGTGCCCCTTCATTTCGGTGGGGCAGAAACTACTGGCGTATGACCACACCCACAATTTATGTATATTTTTAACATGTATATTTTGAGCTACATTAAAACATGTTAACTAAACTAATTAATAATAATAATAATACATTTAATTTAGAGGCGCCTTTCAAAACACCCAAGGTCACCTTACAGAGCATATAGTCATCATACATTTTTTAAAAAACAAGACATTGTGGAAAAAATAAATAAATAAATAAATAAATAAACATAAGCAATAAGAAATAAATAAAACAAAAACAAGACAAAACAAAACAAAAAACAATCAAAACAGTGATCAGTTAGACGTTGTGTGCGAGTTTGAACAGGTGAGTTTTGAGTTGTGACTTGAAGGTTGTAATGGTGTCTGACTGTTTTATGTGTGGGGGGAGGGAGTTCCAGAGCCTGGGTGCTGAACAGCTGAATGACCGGGCACCCATTGAAGTGAGTCGTGATGTGGGGATAGGCTACATAGTAGTCCAGCAGAGGTTGAGCGGAGGGAGCGGGAGGGAGTGTATTCTTGGAGGAGGTCGCAGAGATAACTGGGGGCTAGGTTGTGGAGAGCTTTGTAGGTGAGGAGTAGGGTTTTGTATTGGATGCGGTAGTGTACTGGGAGCCAGTGAAGTTGAATGAGGACAGGGGTGATGTGGTCAGATGATTTGGTGCGGGTGATGATCCGGGCGGCTGAGTTCTGAATGATCTGCAGTCTGTTGATGAGTTTGGTGGGGAGTCCGGTGAGGAGGGCGTTGCAGTAGTCTATGCGTGATGTGACAAATGAGTGAACTAGGATTTCAGTGCTGGATTGGGTCAGTGATGGGCGGAGTCTGGCGATGTTGCGGAGGTGGAAGAATGCAGTCCGGGTGATGTTGTGAATATGGGGTGCGAATGAGAGGGTGTTGTCCAGGATGACGCCGAGGCTCTTGACTTTGGAGGAGAAGGGTACTGGGAATCCATCGATGATTATGAGTGGAGCTGGGGTGTGTTGTGATTTAGTGAGGGTGGATTTGGATCCGATGAGCAGGGCCTCGGTCTTGTTTCCATTGAGTTTCAGGAAGTTCCTGCTCAACCAGCTCCGGATCTCTTCCAGGCACGTAATGAGGGAGGTGGGGGGGATGGCAGGGGTGGGTTTGGTGGAGATGTAGACCTGTGTGTCGTCAGCGTAGCAGTGAAAATGGACCCCATGGTGACGGAGGAGTGTGCCCAGCGGGAGGAGGTAAGTGGTGAAGAGGAGTGGACCCAAGACTGACCCCTGGGGGACAGCCAGTGAGACACCTGAACACCCAGACTTGTGGTTGCTTAGTTGAACAAATTGTTGACGGCCGGTGAGGTAGGATGTAAACCAGGAGAGTGCAGCACCAGTGATCCCAATACCAGCTAGGCGGTCCAGGAGCAGAGGGTGGGAGATGGTGTCGAATGCTGCGCTGAGAAAAAAAAAGGCAAAATTCGAATGCTGCGCTGAATTGTGAATAAGAATTAAAAATAAACTAATAGCCTAATGTTACTGCACGCTTTTGAAGTGCCATCCGCAACATTCGCCATATGATGTCCCTTATAGGGAAGTTATTTATTCCATGTTTTATTTTAACAACAGGCTTAGCGAGTGCATTGCAAATACATGAAAAGTACAAATACAAGTCATCAATCAAGCAGACCTTCGATTTGGAACTTGGCCCGACGATGAGTGCAAATCTCTCAATAACGACACTTTTGAAATCAGATATTTATCAATAACAGCTGTTTAAATCAGGTATGAAATCAGGTATGCAATTTGAATACCTGCTGAAATAAATAAATAAATAGTCTTCAATGCCGAAAGATACATGCGGAGTAATTCGATTTTCCTAGAATATTACCATGGGGCAGACTACTTTACGACCATATGGGCGTCTTATAGCATTTTGCGTATTGCAATTCTTATTGCAGCCTGCAGGGTTATGCGAGAAACATACGGAGGGACGCGGTCGTTGAGCTCCGCCGCCCCACATTGCATGACACGTTAAACTCAACTAGAATCGCCACCATCAATTTGATATCAACAGAACAAAAATAGTCGGAAAGCCTACAGAAACTATAGATAGTTAATGTGACAATCACATTATTAAAAATAAACATGGAGCAGTGATTTACTGAGGAACTTATTTTTTTGGGAGCATGCTTTTGCAGGGAGTTCGCCGCCCCACCTGCCCATATGGACGGCACGCGCCTGTTATGCAGCTATATATAAGGCATTCCAATCTTAACTTAAGTCTTAAACTATGATGTTTCTGTAATACACCGCCCTGCTCTTTTCTAATTATTATAATTTCTTCATAGATAGACGGTTGATCAGTATTACCTCAAGAATGTAGTCTCTCTGTCGCGCCGCTTGCTTCGTTCGTTTGGAGGACTCTCGCGCCTTCCTTGTATTCAAAATCAGTGCCGGCGGGAGTCTCGGGGAGGGGGGGGGGGGGGGGGGGGCTGGCGGGATGGGGCAATATTTCCTGGCTGCATTCACTTGCAGTCGGTCATTTGAAACTGGCTTTCGTAAATGTCTTGTAAAAGCAAGAAAAATAAATAAATGAATTTGCCGCTGCCAACTGGGGTGGCAGCTGGATATTTTCGGGGATAACTCTCATGTAGGCAGCTGCACAGTATGCACTTTCACTCGCATCACTGACCTGAATCCACCTGTTAAAAAAGAGGTTCAAGTTTTCAGTGATGCGAGTGAAAGTGCATACTGCGCAGCTGCCTACATGAGAGTTATCCCCGAAAATGGTGAGTGCACAGTGACTCTTATAACAGCAAAAACAAGAGTAGCGCCACTTAAAAAAGTAACTTTACCGAGACTAGAACTCCTCGGTGCTCTCATCGGAGCTAGACTCAGTCACTATGTAATACGCACCTTGAAATGGAAAAGAATCAAGTGAAACTGTGGAGTGATTCTATGATAACTTTGCACTGGATAAAAAGTTCAGCAAAACAGTGGAAACCCTTTGTGGAAAACAGAGTCCGAGAGATCCAGAGTCTCACAGAACCTGAGCAGTGGAGCTTTTGTAAAGGGAAAGAAAATCCTGCCGATAGCGCCACAAGGGGCATAAGTGTGAACCAGTTGCTAGACAACACTCTGTGGTGGACGGGCCCAGAGTGGCTTGAGCAAAGCGATGTAAATTACCGTGACAATGATATTGAACCAAACGAAAATGATGACGCTGTAAAAGAAAATATGGCAGTTGTGGAAATTACCAGTTTGTTAAATTCCAAAGGTTCAAAGGAAATGGAAATACTCGAAATAAAGAACCACAGTGACCTCAGCCGAATGCTGCGGATTACTGCCTGGGTCCGACGATTCATAAACAACGCCAGAGAAAAGGCAAAAAGCACTGGAACATTAACAGCTGGAGAAATCGCTGAAGCAGAGCTTTATTGGATCCGATTAACACAGAATCGAAGTTTCTACGAAGAAATCAATCAACTGAAAAGAGGTAAAGAAGTTAACTTTCAGTCCAAAATTAAGTCTCTAAGTCCCTTTCTGGATGACAGTGGAGTACTAAGAGTGGGAGGCAGGTTACATATGAACGGATTGAAGTTTGAACAAAAGCATCCCTGCATCCTCCCTGCAAATTACATGTTTTCTGAGCTGATTGTAAGAAAATGTCACCAGCAAGTGTTGCATTCTGGTCGCCAAGACACGCTAAACCAAGCGAGAGAAAGATTCTGGATAATGAAAGGAAGACAACTAACGAAAAGAGTTGTACACGCTTGTCTTATCTGTCGTAAATATAAAGCCAAACCAGCCCAGCAGATTTCAGCGCCTTTACCTGCGCAGCGCATTGAAGAAGCGCCTCCGTTTGAGATCACGGGAGTGGATTTTGCTGGACCTATGTACAGTAAGAATCAAGGAAAATGTTATATTGCTCTTTTCACCTGTGCAGTCACCAGAGCCATTCATTTAGAGTTGGTGACTGATTTGACTACGGAAAAGTTCCTGCTGGCGTTCAGACGTTTTGTGTCACGCAGAGGACTATGTACCACAATATATTCAGACAATGCTAAAACGTTTAAACGAGCCAACAAGGAGTTGACAGCATTGTGGGATTCCCTGTCATCTAAAGAACTACAGGAATTCTTTGCTGAAAAACGAATAATCTGGAAGTTTATAGCAGAAAGAGCTGCTTGGTGGGGTGGAATGTGGGAGAGAATGGTGAGGTCGGTGAAGACATGCCTACGTAAAGTTCTGGGAAGATCATGTCTGAAATATGAAGAAATCAAAACCATTCTGATAGAAGTGGAAGCAGTTGTTAATTCCCGTCCCATCACTTTCACCCACACCAGCAGCGAAGAGCCTGTCCCTCTAACGCCATCCCATTTTCTAATTGGTCAGCGTCTAACAGCGCTCCCATCCGCTGGCAACGTAACCGCAGCGGCCCCCAACACAGACCAACGTCAGTTAAACAAAAGGTGGAAATACAGACAGCGCCTAATCAATACATATTGGACCCGCTGGAAGAAGGAATATCTCCTGGAGCTACGATCTGCACATTGCTCATCTCATGTAAAAAGATGCACAGAGTTAAAGCTCGGAGACGTTATCCTAGTGAATGAAGACAAACTGCCCAAACATCTTTGGAAAATGGGAAGAATCAAAGAAGTTTATATCGGAAGAGATGGAAAGGTACGCTCTTGCCTTGTTATGCTACCTTCAAGGAACCTAATCAGAAGACCAGTACAATTACTGTATCCCCTTGAACTTGATGTGTAATGAGAACCAGAAGAGTCTCATTGGCCGGGAGTCTGTTGCAGCTTTAAAGGTGCTAAAAACAAGCGCACCTTAGTGGTGACGTCATGTCACACACAGACAATCGTGAATTAATTGATTAGAGGGGGGTAAGGTTATATAGGGACCTTGTAAATTGTTTGATTGTTGATTGTTCATGATATGCGACCCAGTGTCATGATGTAAAGAGAGAATAAACGAAAACTAAAGAGAGATCCAGTTTCTATCATTCCTGATCGAATTGTCCTGCATTAGGTGGCAAGGCTTTTTTTAGGGTGGCAGTTGCCACACCATGCCACCCCAGTAGATCCGCCCCTGAGAGGTAAGAAGAGGATCTCTCTGTCTGTGACTGTTTTCCATCTCAGAGCTCAGCAGTGATACATCATGACTCCATCATTAGTCTGTGTAACAGCTGTGTGTGTGTGTGTGTGTGTGTGTGTGTGTGTGTGTGTGTGTGTGTGTGTGTGTGTGTGTGTGTGTGTGTGTGTGTGTGTGTGTGTGTGTGTGTGTGTGTGTGTGTGTGTGTGTGTGTGTTCCTCACAGGCCACACCAGAAGAGGTCAAAGGTTACCAGTGCTCAGTCTGTACAGCAGCCTCAAACAGAGCTGATCAAGGTGTGTAAATGTCCACCAAGAAGTTTGACTTCAGCTCTACATGAACATCAGAAAGCATCTCTTGGGGAGCTCATAGTCTCCAGGCTTCCCTCTTTAGACCAGCTGACGTGAATCCAGGACAGATGCTTCTTATGTCGGCAGTGAGTTCAGAGTAAAGTTCTCCTTGATGTTTGTTCTGTTCCAGAGGGCTGAGGAGAACGCACACGCTTTCCTCGACAAGGAGCTGAAGAAGCTCTGGAGGGATCTCTTCCCAGATTACCCACAATGCTCAGAGAGTCAGAGGGAGGAGGAGGAGCTAGATGGTGAGAAGGAGGAGCAGAGGAGGCGCGCCATACAGGGAGTGGTGAACATCACAAAGCTCTGCCTGATGGAGATGAACCAGGAGGAACTTGCCGACACACTGTGGGGCGGTAAGAGGCTCTTATCTTGAAGACAGAATGAAAATGTATTTTCATTTGTAATTCATCATTGTGGAGAGATCTTTCTTCTTGGGGGTTTAGTGGTTTGATCCAGATATGAACGGTTATTGTGGGTCGATCAGGTTAAATGGATTGATCCAGATATGTAGGCTTATTGTGGGGGTATCAGGTTAAATGGTTTGATCCAGATATGTAGGGTTATTGTAGAGGTATCAGGTTAAATGGATTGTTCCAGATATGTTGGGTTATTGTGGGGGTATCAGGTTAAATGGTTTGATCCAGATATGTAGGGTTATTGTGGGTCGATCAGGTTAAATGGATTGATCCAGATATGTAGGGTTATTTTGGAGGTATCAGGTTAAATGGTTTGATCCAGATATATTGGGTTATTGTGGGGGTTTCAGGTTAAATGGTTTGATCCAGATATGAAAGGTTAATGTGGGGGTTTCAGGTTAAATAGTTTGATCCAGATAATAGGCAAGGCAAGGCAACTTTATTTATATAGCACTTTTCATACACAAGGCAGACTCAAAGTGCTTCACATATAAACATTGACATACAATAAAATAAAACAATAGATATGTAACTGAAAGCTAAAGCAAACATAAAATAGAAAAAGGCATTTTAGTATTAAAATAGAAAAGAAAGGCAAAGTTAAATGTATTTAAGATTTAGCAGAAAGCTATAGCAAACATAAAAGTCTTCAGTCTTGTTTTAAAGGTGCTCAGAGTTGGGGCAAGTCTTAAATCCTCTGGGAGTTTATTCCAGCTATTTGTTGCATAGTAACTAAATCCTGCTTTCCCATGTTTTGTGTTTACTCTGGGGATAATTAACAGATTGGTCTCAGAGGATCTTAGTGGTCTAGAAGGCTAATGTAGTGGAAGCATATCAGTTAAATATTTTGGGCCTAAACCATGTAGGGATTTATAGGTTAGCAACATGATTTTAAAGTCAATTCTCTGACCTACAGGAAGCCAATGTAACGATTTTAGAATTGGTGTAATATGATCAAATTTTTTGGTCTTTGTTAGAACTCTAGCAGCAGCATTCTGAACAAGCTGAAGCTTCCTGACTACCCAGACTTCTTTAATAAGGGTTATTGTGGGTCCATCAGGTTAAAGAATGTTAAACAATAAATTGCAAATCAACAGCAGAATAAGAGATGCAGCAATATCTTGTTAGATTAGGATGTGAAGTCACTTTCCACTGATTCACTATCATTATCAATATCAATAGGTCGATCGTATTACTGTGGAAATAACCAAAAATTTTGCTTATTAATTTTTCATGGCCAGCTTCTTGTACCACAAGTAATTAAGTCACTAAATATCATGAAATCGTTCATTTTACAGGATATATTAACATGGTTCAACTGATGTCTCCCTCCACTATCTGATGTCTTCTCTTCATTCTCATTTAGGATCTGCTGCTGTCGAGTGCCAACACAAAATCAAGTCTCATTTGAAGAAGAAGTTCAAGTGTGTGTCTGAGGGACTCCCTAAAGCAGGAGAGCGAACAGGTCTGAATGACTTCTACACAGAGATCTTCATCACAGAGAGAGGCAGTGGAGAGGTCAACAAGGAACATGAGGTCAGACTGATTGAAACCGCTTCCAGGAAACCAGCCAAGGAAGAAAGACCAATCAGATGTGAGGACATCTTTAAACCCTTACCTGGACACGATCAACCAATAAGAACAATGATGACAACTGGAGTGGCCGGTATTGGTAAAACCGTCTTAACACACAAGTTCACTCTGGACTGGGCTGAAGGCAAAGCCAACCAGGACATACACTTCACATTTCTCCTCACTTTCAGAGAGCTGAATTTACTGAAAGGGAAAGAGTTTAGCTTGGTGGAACTTCTTCATCACCTCTTTATTGATACCAAAGAAGCAGGAATCTGCAGATTCGACCGGTTCCAAGTTGTCTTCATCTTGGATGGTCTGGATGAGTGTCGACTTCCTCTGGACTTCCTGAACAACCAGATATGGAATGATGTCACAAAATCAACCTCAGTGGACATGCTGCTGACAAACCTCATCAGGGGCGACCTGCTTCCCTCCGCTCGCATTTGGATAACCACACGTCCTGCGGCAGCCAATCAGATCCCTGCTGAGTGTGTTGACATGGTGACAGAGGTGAGGGGGTTCACCGACCAACAGAAGGAGGAGTACTTCAGGAAGAGATTCAGAGAGGAGACACTGGCCAGCACAATCATCTCCCACGTCAAGAAATCACGAAGCCTCCACATCATGTGTCACATCCCAGTCTTCTGTTGGATCACTGCTTCAGTTCTGGAGGACATCTTCAAAAACAAAAAATCCCAGATCGAAGAAATGCCCAAGACCGTGACTCAGATGTACAGCCACTTCCTGAGGGTTCAGTCCATACAGGGGGACAGGAAGTACAATGGGAGGGCTGAAACAGATCCAGACTGGAGCTCAGAGAGCAGGGAGATCATTGTTTCTCTCGGAAAACTTGCTTTTAATCAGCTGGAGAAAGGGAACCTAATCTTCTACGAGGCAGATATGGCAGAGTGTGACATCGATATCAGAGCAGCCTCAGTGTACTCAGGAGTGTTCACCCAGATCTTTAAAGAGGAGTGTGGGCTGTACCAGGGCAAGGTGTTCTGCTTTGTCCATCTGAGCATCCAGGAGTTTCTGGCTGCCCTTTATGTCTTTATGTCCTTCATCGATACTGGTGTCAATCTGCTCTCAGAAGAACCACCAACCTCAAGGAAAGATAAACTCCTCCTCTACCAGAGTGCTGTGGACAAGGCTTTACAGAGTGAGAACGGACACCTGGACTTGTTCCTCCGCTTCCTCCTGGGCCTCTCTCTGGAGACCAATCAGATTGTCCTACGAGGTCTGCTGGGACAGAAAAAAAGATCACTGACCACTCAGATTAAAACAGGTCTGCTGCGACTGAAAGGAAGTAGCTCACAGACCAATAAGGGAACAGTGTCTTACATCAAGAAGAAGATAAAAGGAGACCTACCTCCAGAGAGAAGCATCAATCTGTTCCACTGTCTGAATGAGCTGAACGACTGTTCTCTAGTGAAGGATATCCAACAGTATCTGACATCAGGAAGTCTCTCCGGAGAATCTCTCTCCCCTGCTCAGTGGTCAGCTCTGGTCTTCATCTTACTGACATCAGAAGAGGAGCTGGACGTGTTTGACCTGAAGGAATACTCTGCTTCAGAAGAGGGTCTTCTGAGGCTGCTGCCAGTGGTCAAAGCCTCCAAAACATCTCTGTAGGTTCACTAATAACATGTATTACTACACACACTACACAATATAAATATAACTGGAATATAAGGTTAAAATAATCTGAAAAAGATCTCTGTGGGTTCATTACAACATGTATTACTATTCTGCTCATAACAGAATAAACATACTAGTTATAATAATATACAAAACATCTGCATGTGTCCTATTTACGTGTAATATATTATAGTACACATAAGAGAATATTCAGTACAATAGAATATAGAAGTATTCATTTATACATCTAATTATTCAGTTTTTTTTGTTAAACTAATAACATTCCTTCATTATTGAATAGCTTAAAGATGTATGTTATTTTAATCACAGTTCCTAACCTGTTCTCTTTATTGTGTGTGCAGGCTGATTGCCTGCCGTCTGTCAGAGATATGCTGTGAAGCTCTGGCCTCAGTTCTCAGCTCCAACTCCTCTAGTCTGAGAGAGCTGGACCTGAGTACCAATCGGCTGAAGGATTCAGGAGTGAAGCTGCTCTCTGCTGGACTGGGGAGTCCACACTGTACACTGGAGACTCTCAGGTCCGTTTTACCCAATGGTCAAACAGTTACACCACAAGGTTCAATATCAGAAGACATTGAACAGATTTACATCCATTAAAGTGTGCACGTAAAGTGAAGCAGCATGCAACTGACACCCCCAAGCGCACAAAGGCTGTATTAGTTCTCGTGCTCGCAAAGTGTTTTCCTGATCGCTATGATATCAGACAGATCACAAGTTGTCAAAATTGACCATGCAACACCTCAGCCCTTAGGGTGTGACATGGGTGTTCCACAACGAAGTGTCCTTGGGCCTTTGCTTTTTTCTTTTATACATTGAGGATCTCCCACAAGTGTGTAACTACTCTAAACTACTACTGTTTACCAATATGGTCTCTCACCACCAAGGAAGTTACTGAACCCATCGCATGGCTATACAACCGAGCTTTAAAGATCCACAGCAATCTTCCAAAATGGACACACCACTGCTCAATCACACGCTCTGTCCGTTCAAAATGTTGTTTACAGTCATGCTATCACATTTTATTTTCAACTCCAACACAGCACCTCACAAACCCTCATCTCCCTCTTACCAACACATAACGTGCCCCAAGTGAGAGTCACTAGATCTGTCTCCATGGCCCTCCAGCCAGTGCCCGCATACAATAACGGCTATGGGCAGAGATCCTTCATCCATACTTTCACCAAACTCTGGAATGGCATTCCCCATCACATTAGAGCATTACAATCCATCACACAGTTCAAAAAAGCTTATAAACTGTTACTCCTCAACACTGACTTATATAGATCACTGTCTGTGCTCAGTCTGCTGTCTATATGATTGTCCTACTGATGTCTGACATGCTATGTCCCTGTTATGTGATGTATGTAAATGTGATGTGTGATGTGCCTTGTCCCTGTTACATGTTATATATGCTGCGGAACAGGAACCCGCTGGAAATCAGCTATTTTACCGAGACAGGCCCCATATACAAAACATCGCATTAAATAAACTAATAACATTTATTACAATACAATAAATAATATAAACTGCTCAAAAAAATAAAGGGAACACTTAAACAACACAATGTAACTCTAAGTCAATCACACTTCTGTGAAATCAAACTGTCCACTTAGGAAGCAACACTGATTGACAATCAATTTCACATGCTGTTGTGCAACTGGAATAGACAACAGGTGGAAATGATAGGCAATTAGCAAGAAACCCCCAATAAAGGAGTGGTTCTGCAGGTGGTGACCACAGACCACTTCTCAGTTCCTATGCTTTCTGGCTGATGTTTTGGTCACTTTTGAATGCTGGCGGTGCTTTCACTCTAGTGGTAGCATGAGACGGAGTCTACAACCCACACAAGTGGCTCAGATAGTGCAGCTCATCCAGGATGGCACATCAATACGAGCTGTGGCAAGAAGGTTTGCTGTGTCTGTCAGCGTAGTGTCCTGAGCATGGAGGCGCTACCAGGAGACAGGCCAGTACATCAGGAGACGTGGAGGAGGCCGTAGGAGGGCAACAACCCAGCAGCAGGACCACTACCTCCACCTTTGTGCAAGGAGGAACAGGAGGAGCACTGCCAGAGCCCTGCAAAATGACCTCCAGCAGGCCACAAATGTGCATGTGTCTGCTCAAACGGTCAGAAACAGACTCCATGAGGCTGGTATGAGGGTCCGACGTCCACAGGTGGGGGTTGTGCTTACAGCCCAACACCGTGCAGGACGTTTGGCATTTGCCAGAGAACACCAAGATTGGCAAATTCGCCACTGGCGCCCTGTGCTCTTCACAGATGAAAGCAGGTTCACACTGAGCACATGTGACAGACGCGACAGAGTCTGGAGACGCCGGGGAGAACGTTCTAGTCCATGCAACATCCTCCAGCATGACCGGTTTGGCGGTGGGTCAGTAATGGTGTGGGTGGCATTTCTTAGTGTTCCCTTTATCTTTTTGAGCAGTGTACATAATACAGCAACAAAAAGTAATACTAATATAGAAAACGATTTTGAAACACTGCAAAACTAATGGACTGCATTTATATAGCGCTTTTCTAACCATTGGCCACCCAATGCGCTTTACACTATTGCCTCACATTCAGCATTCACGCACACATTCACACTCGCCTTGCTCAAGCACACCTCAACACTCAGCTAGGAGGAGCCGGGGATTGAACCGGCAACCTTCAGGTTATCAGCCAACCCGCTCTACCTCCTGAGCTACTGCCGCCCCTTCACATCAACTTTCATATAGTTATACATTTTACACCCAATATGGAATAACCAAAATTTCTTCATTATGTAATAAGTTGTAGATGTAAGTTATTTTAATCACAGTTCCTAACCTGTTCTCTTTATTTTTTGTGAAGGCTGCAGGGCTGTGAACTGTCAGAGAGATGCTGTGAAGCTCTGGCCTCAGTTCTCAGCTCCAACTCTTCTAGTGTGAGAGAGCTGGACCTGAGTACCAACGATCTGCAGGATTCAGGAGTGAAGCTGCTCTCTGCTGGACTGGGGAGTCCACACTGCACACTGGAAACTCTCAGGTCAGTTTTACTCAATGGTCAAACAGTTCCACCACAAGGTTCAATATCAGAAGACATTTAACAGATTTACAACCATAAAAGTGTGCATGTAAAGCGAAGCAGCACGCAACTGACATCCCCAATCGTGCAAATGCTGCCTAATTTACGCCCACACTGAGCGTGTTACGCGCGTTATAGGAGTAGAAAATCTGCATTTTTGCATAGGGAACCATTGGTTTAGGGCAGAGGTTTTCAATAGGTGAGGCGCGCCTCCCCTGGGGAGCGCCAAAGAGCCACAGGGGAGGTGCAACACGCTACACGCAAAGAAAGAATACACATCTGTATGACGCTCTGTTGATATCGGTAATTGTGCGTGCGTGTATTAGTTTTAAATGCATCGTTTCCTTGTCCCAAGTCACCAGAAGTCAGCATTAAGGGTGGAGACCGGACCCAGCAAAAATCGTAGGAAATATGATCCTGAATGCGTTTCTGGTTTCCTGTGGAGAGCGATCTCCACAAAGGCTCCACAAAGGCTTTGAAAGTCCTAATCTCCTTCACCTCCACCTACTTATCTGAATGTGGGTTTTCCGCACTGACCCTGATTAAAAACAAATACAGATCAAGGCTGCAGGTGGAAGACGACTTGCGTTTATTTCTCTCTGCAGTGCAGCCCCGCATCGAACAACTCTGCGCATCAAAAGCGAGGCCTCATTGTTCTCACTGATATGGACGATTAAATTGAAAGTCAAAGTTGGGTCGTCTTGAATGCATAAGTTGGTTGGGCCATAGGGCTGATGCCGCTCGTAGCGCAAATTATGTGAATTTGGCGCATTTTGTTTGTTGTTGAAGTCTGAGGATTTATGTGGCTGAAATCGTTAACAAATTTCCTTCATCTCCTTCAAAAGTGCGCTGAAGACCCAGACACACAGCACCGATTTCAGCCATCGGGCGTCGTTGGTTGTAGCTTTGTTTTGTTGACTTGTGGATAGGCCTACTGATGGTTGATTATAAATTGCCTCTATTTGGCCTGCATGAAATTGGAAATTATTTGCTGATGCAACGAATCGTTTATGAATGCACTTTTAAAAAAGTTGTGGAAATAAAATGTCTTCAAATACAATATTAAAAAATAATTACATTTGATTAGTTATTGAAAGTCATCATTGCCTGGAACACACAAAAAATTGTAATTAATGAAGAGGCGTGTGTTAGGTCTGGCGGACAGGATTGTTTTTTTTAATTAATTTTTTGGGGGGGGGGGGGGGGCTCGGCTGTCCTTACCTACTCTAAGGGGAGGCTCACATTCACCCAATTTGAAAACCCGTATATGCGTTACACGCTCTTAAGCAGCGCATTAGGCACGTTAGACGCGTTTTCCCGCACCTAAATAACGCGCCCAACGCACCTACTTGCAGAGTTCAAAGAATGTAACTTTTACGCTCCTACGCGTGATGCTTAGCCAATCAGCGTTGAGCTTGACCCGACGTCACTGGCAGAGAGACGGAGGACAGGCGCTCTGCAGCTGATGTGGAGCGCCTGTACTTGGTGTCCTGACGGTAGATCCTGGCACCAACCCGGGTCAGCAGGTCATCAAACATGGCCCCAGTCAACTGAAAATACGTCTGGAACCGGCCGTCATCCAGGCAGAGTCCCTGGAGGAGGTGGTGAAACTCACCCAGCTGTGAGCGCCTACGGAGGATGTCATGCACCCAAACACGACGGCGTTTGGGTTTCCTGCTCTCCTCGAACTCCCACAACAAGTACAGCGCAGCGATGGTGGTGATCTCAGCCAAGTTTGTGGAGCAAAAGAAAAGGAGCGGGAGAAAATAAGTTTTGGGTGGGCTCATCTAGCTCCGTAGGCACGTAAGGCGCGTTGAACCATTATTGTGACACACAATGATGAAGCAGCAGGTTAGGCCTAATCCTAAACACGTAACGCGTTCAGTGTGGCCGTACCTTTAGGTCTCGTGCTCGCAAAGTCATTCCTGAACGCTATGATGTTTATTCTCCTCACAACAAAATATACATAATATATAAAACACCTAATTATATACAAAACATTGCTTTAGATTAACTTAATAACATGAATTACAATACAATACATAATATAAAAAAATACTGCATCAAAAAGTTATATTAATATACAAAACGACTTTTCAAACACTGCAAAACAACTATCTTATTGTTAGACATTTGAAACCCAATATTGAATAACCACATTTCTTCATTATCTATTAAGTTGAAGAAGTATGTTATTTTAATCACAGTTCCTAACCTGTTCTCTTAATTTGTGTATGAAGGCTGAAGGGCTGTCATCTGTCAGAGAGATGCTGTGAAGCTCTGGCCTCAGTTCTCAGCTCCAACTCCTCTAGTCTGAGAGAGCTGGACCTGAGTACCAATGATCTGCAGGATTCAGGAGTGAAGCTGCTCTCTGCTGGACTGGGGAGTCCACACTGTACACTGGAAACTCTCAGGTCAGTTTTACTCAATATCTCAAACAGTTACACCACAAGTTCCACATCAGAGGACAGTTATAACCCAGCTTATAACTCAGGACCTGTGATGACCACATCCATGAGTTTGTATCATTGGAGATGTAGCACCTTGTTGTTTAGGTGGATATTCTAATACATCCATATGCCTGCAACCTTTCAATTATAAATATAAAATGAACTCAAAATATAGTACTATTGCCCCCCCACTGTTGCCCGTATACGGGACAGTGGTAGTTTAGAGCAGGGAGAAGTACAGGGGGTCTTTGGAGGGTCTTACCCCTAGCTGGACACCTCTGACCCCCTGAAAGCCTCAAAAGAATCATTTTGGAGGGTCTCTGGAAAGAATGATTTGAAACCTGCAGTTGTCAAACAAAACGTGTTTTAAAGCTTACTATTCCAGTACTCATTATTTAAATAGCTAATTCTTTACTCACAAATCTGAATAGGACACAGAATAACATTGTTATATTGTGTACCCAGTGAAGAGACGAACGCTTTAAAGCTCTATTCATTATGAACTAATAATAAGGAAAGCCAATGATTAATACTTGTTAATTGATAGTTAAGTCCAGCTGTATTTCAACAGCTGTAAGCAGTGGTGTAGTGGTTCTGGGAGAAGTTGGGCTGCTCTAAATGTCTTAAAGCGCCCTGTGTTATAAACAGTAACATTAGGGATACTCTTGCATCTTTAGTGCACCCATAAATGGGCCAGTAATGTTGTGACATTGTCACTTAGCTTCTGCTGCTTGGCCAGGATTGTCTTTGCATCAATCCTGGCCCACAGACTATAGGGTGAGACCACTACATTATTATGCATTCTGAGTGAACTATTGATGATTCCTTAGTCCATTCACACATGGAAATTGGACAACTACTCTCACCGTATAAGTAATCTATCGGCCAGTCGTTTATTTAGTAAACGACTGAAGAGCTGGTAAATTGTGAAAAATGCATTAAACTGTAATCAGAAAACGCGGTTATATATGCTAGTATAGACCCTAGTGTATCTGTGGTATAAAGGCTGGAATGAATTTCAAATTATCAATATGTACACTGTATCCTTTAAATACTTCCATGGAACAGATGGGCAATGTGAATAATAGATACGTGTGGACCGATGGAGAGATAAAAGTTTTCCTTGCTCTCATCGAAGAAAAAAATATTCCAAATGTTTTACATGGAAAACAACATAATTCCACTATATACCTAAGAGAGAGCATGTTATGAAAAGGATACGAGAAGTCCTGGAATGCGTGTAGTTTTCCGCTCCAACCACTTGATGGAAACACACTTGATTCAAATGTATTTTTTGAGAACATTCTAAAGATTCGCCTCACCTTTTAGATGGAAACATGACTAGTAAGGTGCACTTGAGAGTTGTTTAGTAAAGTTAAATAATGGATTCTTCTTTTAACTAAAGGTTATCTTAAATCTTTAGTTATCTGACATCTAAGTGTCATAATTTAAAGATCTACTGTATTGACATTTAGTTAAACTAATAAAACATGTCTTATGAGAAATTTCAATAAAAAAAATAATCACAGTTCCTAACATGTTGTGTTTATTGTTTGTGTGAAGGGTGACTGGCTGTCATCTGTCAGAGAGATGCTGTGAAGCTCTGGCCTCAGTTCTCAGCTCTAACTCCTCTAGTCTGAGAGAGCTGGACCTGAGTACTAATGATCTGCAGGATTCAGGAGTGAAGCTGCTCTCTGCTGGACTGGGGAGTCCACACTGTACACTGGAAACTCTCAGGTCAGTTTTACTCAATATCTCAAACAGTTACACCACAAGTTCCACATCAGAGGACAGTTATAACCCAGTTTATAATTCAGTACCTGTGATGGCCACATCCATGACTTTGGTATCATTGGAGAAGTAACACCTTGTTGTTTAGGTGGATATTCTAATACATCCATATGCCACAGAAACAGAAACATTTTGGATGGTCTCTGGAAAGATATAAAAAAAATGATTTGAAACTTGCAATTGTCACACAAAACGTGTTTCAAAAGCTTAATATATCCAGTAGGGGTGTGCACGGGTACACGTGTACACGTTTAACCGGTTAGTGAATCATAACTATTTAGGAAAAATAAGTAAGCGAAAAACTGTAAAAAATAATAATTCGATATTTGTCTCAGCCATTATACCAAAGATTCCCGAGGGTCTATAGCATGGTTTCTCAATGGGGGCGTTCGCACAACCTGGGGGGGCGCTGGGAACGTGATTTTTTTAAAGTAACTTAAACTTTTCTAAATATTTGGGTGAAAAAAACATTGCATTTCAAGTACAAAATATATTGGCCTAATTAGGCCTCTGTGCGCGATCTGTTTTCGTGGTGCCCAAGTTGCCCGGGCCGCGGTGCCCGTGGTTCCCGGGCCATTCATTCATTCGTTCACGGGGCACGGCGTCGCGGGAGTGCCATGGTCACGGTCGCGGTGCCCAAGGAAGACGGGAGACGTGGCCTCTTTCTCTCAAGTTCAAGTTTATTTCAAGTTCAAGTTTATTTTAGCCATTTCAACAGTATATAAAATACAGTTGATAAGAATTTGTTTTGGTATGCTCACATGTATTACACAGCAACATAACAACACAACATTACAAGACAGAAAGCCAAAACGGCACATAAATAACAAGGAGTACAACACTTGGACAGTGGTAGTTTAGAGCAGGGAGAAGTATAGGGGGTCTTTGGAGGGTCTTACCCCTAGCTGGACACCTCTGACCCCCTGAAAGCCTCAAAAGAATCATTTTGGAGGGCCTCTGGAAAGAATGATTTGAAACCTGCAGTAATAATACGAGAAGTCCTGGAATGCGTGTAGTTTTCCGCTCCAACCACTTGATGGAAACACACTTGATTCAAATTTATTTTTTGAGAACATTCTAAAGATTCGCCTCACCTTTTAGATGGAAACATGACTAGTAAGGTGCACTTGAGAGTTGTTTAGTAAAGTTAAATAATGGATTCTTCTTTTAACTAAAGGTTATCTTAAATCTTTAGTTATCTGACATCTAAGTGTCATAATTTAAAGATCTACTGTATTGACATTTAGTTAAACTAATAAAACATGTCTTATGAGAAATTTCAAATAAAAAAATGAATCACAGTTCCTAACATGTTGTGTTTATTGTTTGTGTGAAGGGTGACTGGCTGTCATCTGTCAGAGAGATGCTGTGAAGCTCTGGCCTCAGTTCTCAGCTCTAACTCCTCTAGTCTGAGAGAGCTGGACCTGAGTACTAATGATCTGCAGGATTCAGGAGTGAAGCTGCTCTCTGCTGGACTGGGGAGTCCACACTGTACACTGGAAACTCTCAGGTCAGTTTTACTCAATATCTCAAACAGTTACACCACAAGTTCCACATCAGAGGACAGTTATAACCCAGTTTATAATTCAGTACCTGTGATGGCCACATCCATGACTTTGGTATCATTGGAGAAGTAACACCTTGTTGTTTAGGTGGATATTCTAATACATCCATATGCCACAGAAACAGAAACATTTTGGATGGTCTCTGGAAAGATATAAAAAAAATGATTTGAAACTTGCAATTGTCACACAAAACGTGTTTCAAAGCTTAATATATCCAGTAGGGGTGTGCACGGGTACACGTGTACACGTTTAACCGGTTAGTGAATCATAACTATTTAGGAAAAATAAGTAAGCGAAAAAAACTGTAAAAAATAATAATTCGATATTTGTCTCAGCCATTATACCAAAGATTCCCGAGGGTCTATAGCATGGTTTCTCAATGGGGGCGTTCGCACAACCTGGGGGGGGCGCTGGGAACGTGATTTTTTTAAACTAACTTAAACTTTTCTAAATATTTGGGTGAAAAAACATTGCATTTCAAGTACAAAATATATTGGCCTAATTAGGCCTCTGTGCGCGATCTGTTTTCGTGGTGCCCAAGTTGCCCGGGCCGCGGTGCCCGTGGTTCCCGGGCCATTCATTCATTCGTTCACGGGGCACGGCGTCGCGGGAGTGCCATGGTCACGGTCGCGGTGCCCAAGGAAGACGGGAGACGTGGCCTCTTTCTCTCAAGTTCAAGTTTATTTCAAGTTCAAGTTTATTTTAGCCATTTCAACAGTATATAAAATACAGTTGATAAGAATTTGTTTTGGTATGCTCACATGTATTACACAGCAACATAACAACACAACATTACAAGACAGAAAGCCAAAACGGCACATAAATAACAAGGAGTACAACACTTGGACAGTGGTAGTTTAGAGCAGGGAGAAGTATAGGGGGTCTTTGGAGGGTCTTACCCCTAGCTGGACACCTCTGACCCCCTGAAAGCCTCAAAAGAATCATTTTGGAGGGCCTCTGGAAAGAATGATTTGAAACCTGCAGTAATAATACGAGAAGTCCTGGAATGCGTGTAGTTTTTCCGCTCCAACCACTTGATGGAAACACACTTGATTCAAATGTATTTTTTGAGAACATTCTAAAGATTCGCCTCACCTTTTAGATGGAAACATGACTAGTAAGGTGCACTTGAGAGTTGTTTAGTAAAGTTAAATAATGGATTCTTCTTTTAACTAAAGGTTATCTTAAATCTTTAGTTATCTGACATCTAAGTGTCATAATTTAAAGATCTACTGTATTGACATTTAGTTAAACTAATAAAACATGTCTTATGAGAAATTTCAATAAAAAAAATAATCACAGTTCCTAACATGTTGTGTTTATTGTTTGTGTGAAGGGTGACTGGCTGTCATCTGTCAGAGAGATGCTGTGAAGCTCTGGCCTCAGTTCTCAGCTCTAACTCCTCTAGTCTGAGAGAGCTGGACCTGAGTACTAATGATCTGCAGGATTCAGGAGTGAAGCTGCTCTCTGCTGGACTGGGGAGTCCACACTGTACACTGGAAACTCTCAGGTCAGTTTTACTCAATATCTCAAACAGTTACACCACAAGTTCCACATCAGAGGACAGTTATAACCCAGTTTATAATTCAGTACCTGTGATGGCCACATCCATGACTTTGGTATCATTGGAGAAGTAACACCTTGTTGTTTAGGTGGATATTCTAATACATCCATATGCCACAGAAACAGAAACATTTGGATGGTCTCTGGAAAGATATAAAAAAAATGATTTGAAACTTGCAATTGTCACAGAAAACGTGTTTCAAAGCTTAATATATCCAGTAGGGGTGTGCACGGGTACACGTGTACACGTTTAACCGGTTAGTGAATCATAACTATTTAGGAAAAATAAGTAAGCGAAAAACTGTAAAAAATAATAATTCGATATTTGTCTCAGCCATTATACCAAAGATTCCCGAGGGTCTATAGCATGGTTTCTCAATGGGGGCGTTCGCACAACCTGGGGGGGGCGCTGGGAACGTGATTTTTTTAAACTAACTTAAACTTTTCTAAATATTTGGGTGAAAAAACATTGCATTTCAAGTACAAAATATATTGGCCTAATTAGGCCTCTGTGCGCGATCTGTTTTCGTGGTGCCCAAGTTGCCCGGGCCGCGGTGCCCGTGGTTCCCGGGCCATTCATTCATTCGTTCACGGGGCACGGCGTCGCGGGAGTGCCATGGTCACGGTCGCGGTGCCCAAGGAAGACGGGAGACGTGGCCTCTTTCTCTCAAGTTCAAGTTTATTTCAAGTTCAAGTTTATTTTAGCCATTTCAACAGTATATAAAATACAGTTGATAAGAATTTGTTTTGGTATGCTCACATGTATTACACAGCAACATAACAACACAACATTACAAGACAGAAAGCCAAAACGGCACATAAATAACAAGGAGTACAACACTTAACACACATGAAAAACACACAATGCATGGTTCGCGGAGAATGACAGCAGTAAAGTAGAGTACAGTGGTGCAAAAACTGCAAGTGAGGTAGGCCATGAAGATCTTAAAGACCTTAAAGTGCTTAGTGCTTGTTCAAGTGGCGTATAGCTTGTAGAAAGGTACTATCCCTAAAGCGTGTTGTTTTACGTGTGATGCTTCTGTACCTCCTCCCTGATGGTAAGAGTGTGAATCAGTGGTGTGCTGGATGAGAGGGGTCAGAGATGATCTTCCTAGTTTTCCTTGAAATTCTGGTGTCATAGTGCGAGCCTATGGTAGGCAGACTACAGCCAATGATTTCAGAGGCCCTGCGTACTACCCTCTCAAGCTGTTGTTTGTCCTGGCTGGTAGCACTACCATACCAGACCAGGATGGAGAAGGTGAGCACGCTTTCGATGGCTGCACGATAAAAATGGGTCATGCCTGCCTGACTTACCCCAAACTTCCTCAGCTGACGGAGGAAGTATATTCTCTGATGGGATTTGGAAATAATAAGACTAATGTTCAAGTTCCATGATAGGGACTGGTGGATAGTGGTGCCTAAGAAGCAGAAGGAGGAGACCCACTCCACAACTTGGTCATTAATGGAGATGGGAAGGTGCTAGCCTGCCTCTTTCCTATAGTCAATGATGAGTTCTTTGGTTTTGGTTGTATTTAGTATAAGGTTATTGTCTTCACACCACTGCACCAGCTGTTCAACCTCACTCAGGTAGGTAGATCCCTCCCCATCAGATATGAGGCCTATGACAGTGGTGTCATCTGCAAACTTAAACATTTTAACAGATGCAGAGTTTGATGTACAATTATTAGTGTAAAGAGAAAATAATAGAGGTGACAAGACACACCCTTGTGGGGCGCCGGTTGTTCAGAATCCTTGGTGATGACACATTATTCTGGATTTAACACACTGTTTCCTACTGGACAGGAAGTTTAAGATCTACTGACAAAGTAGAGCATTAACTCCTGCGGCCAGGAGAAAGTTGTACAGTCTGACAGGAATGATGGTATTGAAAGCCGAGCTAAAATCAATGAACAGTACACGGGCATAGGTGGACTTAGTGTTCAGATGTTGCAGAATGAAATGTGTGCAAAGTGAAACTGCATCGTCCACTCCCCTATTAGCCCTGTAGGCAAATTGGTGAGGGTCTAGCGTGATGTACGTCAAGTACCTACAGACTAGGCGCTCAAGTACCCTTCAAAACAACAGAAGTAAGTGCCACAGGCCTATAGTCATATAGTCTCTCTCTCTCTCTCGCTTTCGCTATCGCAATCGCTCTCTCTCGCTCTCGCTCTCGCTCTCGTCGCTCTGGAAGTTTAATCGGGTTTATTACACTGATGGACAGTGCTGTTAGCCAATCAGAGGTGAGACATTTGCATGTCATGAATATTTGTATATTTTTTTCACCAAATCTGACTCAGAGGGCATTCATTGCTATTAGTGACCAACGCAAAATCAATGAAAAACGCTGCAATAACAGCTTTAAGCAATATAACACGAGTGTGAGTGGGGTTGTTAGGTTATTAAAAAAATGATTGGGGGGCCACCAGAGGATCAGGGTAAGGTCAGGGGGGCGTTTGCTTAAAAAAGGTTGAGAACCACTGGTCTATAGCATATAACCGCATTGTCTGATTACAGTTTAATTCATTTTTCCCAATTTACCAGCTCTCGTTTTGAAGAATAATCACCGCACCGTTCGTTTCAATGGAATAGCGACCATACTTTGTCTATACTTTCAACATAAAGTGTACATATTTATAATTTGAAATTTGTCCCAGCATTTATACCACAGATACTATAGGGTCTATAGCATATAACCGCGTTTTCTGATTACAGTTTAATGTAACAGTAAGCTGATAACATCCTAATTAACACCACAACTGCAAATGAACCACACGGAGATAACCATGGCAACCGGTCAACAAATGTTCTTCTGCGATCATTCTGCTCGCGCATCCGCCGTGTTGATAAACAAATAATCCCCCTATAGCGCGACTGCGGTCCACTTTAAAAAAAAAGTTAAAGCTTCATTATTAATAAAGAAACGGTTAACCGTGTACACGAAAAAGTAGGGGTCGTGTAAACGACCCTAATATCCAGTACTCATTATCTTAAGTGCTAATTCTTTATCCACAAATATGGTCCCTTCAATGGACCAGGAAGTGCTTCATAAAAGGACCTTCTACGTCATCAAGGCAAACACCACTTGTGTTTGGAGTATGACGTTCACTAAGTGTTTGGCAGACTGGAAAAACACAGGATTTTACAGGCGTGTGTGTGTGTGTGTGTGTGTGTGTGTGTGTGTGTGTGTGTGTGTGTGTGTGTGTGTGTGTGTGTGTGTGTGTGTGTGTGTGTGTGTGTGTGTGTGTGTGTGTGTAGCTTGTCTGGCTGCCTGGTCACACAGGAAGGCTGTGCTTCTCTGGCCTCAGCTCTGAGCTCCAACCCCTCCCATCTGAAAGAGCTGGACCTGAGCTACAATCACCCAGGAGACTCTGGAGCTGCGCTGCTCTCTGCTGGACTGGAGGATCTACGCTGGAGACTGGACACTCTCAGGTAATGAGGACAGCTCACCGCTCAGGGTCTCCTACAAGGATTCATGCTGCTGCCAGATGAAGTGGTTTGAAGAGGCAGCATGTTGTGTAGAACGTTGGTGAGACGGCAGATGATGACGGTGAATGTTTCAACATGCTGCTCTCACTTTGTTTCCCCCCCAGTGTGGAGCACGTGCAGTGTGGAGGCTGAAACCAGCTCTAAAGAAGTGTAAGTGTCTGTTTGATTCATCCCATGACACACACACTATTGAGATGGAAAGTCCATCCACACAGCAGGAAGTGAGGTTCACATCCTAATGGGGACATGAAGATGATGGCTGAATCATGTATCTTCGTATATTAATAACTGTCCACCATCACAGTTACAGTTAGACCTGCTGGATACAACCCAAGCAGGTCATTCCAGGGGGTGAGGGGGACGGAGTAGTAGGAGTGACAGGGGTTAGGGGCCGGTGAGGGGGAGAGGAGGGGGAGAGAGAGGGGCTGAAGGGGGGGGGGGGCTGTGAGGGGGAGGACTGGGGGAGGGGGAGGGGGGATGAAGGGGCTGAGGGGTGAGGGGGAGGGGGAGGTGACGGGCTTAGGGGGGTTGAGGGGAGGGGGAGGGGAGGTTTACGGGGCTGAGGGGGAGGACTAGGGGGGAGGTGACCGGGCTGAGGGGGAGGAGTGTGGGGGTGGGGGGGTGAAGAGGCTGAGGGGGGGACCGGGCTGAGGGGGGGCTGAGGGGATGACTGAGGGGGGAGGGGGAGGGGGATGACCGGGCTGAGGGGGGGCTGAGCGGGAGGACTAGGGTGAGTGGGAGGGGGGTGACCGGGCCTGAGGGGGGGGGGATGGGAGGGGAAGGGAGGTGTCGGGGCTGAGGGGGGACTAGGGGTGAGGGGGGGGGGGGGGGGGGGGGGGGGGGGGGGGGGGGGGGGGGGGGGGGGGGGGGGGTGGGGGGGAGGGG
>NC_079418.1:203478-232241 GCF_026213295.1 Gadus chalcogrammus | reverse complement strand
TGCTGGTTCAATGAAACTTTTGGCATGGCGGCGAAATGTTTCATACCGAAACAACTGTAGCTTCATTGCCTTGAAGACCTTTTGGTGTGGGGGGATAAATAATACATGTAATTAGATCTATATTGAAGCAATTCACAGTCACACATTTACAGTTCCTCATCATTTACCTTTTCGATTTTTAGGAAAGATGCACCACTCAGGTACACAGCGGCAGAAAGGTGCAGGTTTCCAGCTGGCGTGCTCCCAAGGATAGGCTGGCTATTCCAGCGTCTTCCGAGTGTTCAATGGGGGCACTGCTGCTTCACAGACAGGAATGTCCCCAGCCTTTGGGTTGTAACTTCACAGCCCCCGTGCAGACTGGACATGCATTAAACAACTCCATGATGCAGCTCTCGTACACCATGTATTTCTTGCCTCTTGCGTGTGTTGCAGTGGATGAATCTTCTCTATATCAAACCACAAAGAAAGGGAAACGCTTTGTGTTAAACTGATTGAGCTTTCATCTGGACTGTACCTTAAACCATCACCCTGTTTTCAGCTAGTTTAATTATTTGTATGCATGTAACAGGGTTGTTATATCTTTTAAATTATAATTACACAATTGCCTTTGTTTTTCTTTCTATTACCTGAAGTTTAGCTTTCCATGCCGCCTTATGCTCTATTTGATTTGTTCTTTGTTTTGGCTCCACCTCCTTCTGTACTCCCGCCCACATTCCAGAGAACCCCATAAGTTTCCCGCACCCCTGCCCTCTTCCCTTTGTTCCGATACCCTTGGAAGAGGTGTGTACATTTATTTTGTGATCAAATCTTTGACCATCTTATAGTTTATCATTATTTATATTAGTTATTTTGATTATACATTGTTTAATTGGAAGTCTGGGGTATATATCTATCCATAGTTATTAGATAGATTTCAGTGTTTTGGGGAACTTTGTGTTTTGTTGCGATGTCCTAGCATGCACCTGACCCTCGTGTAGTCATGCTAGTTCCCCTTCCCCCCCTGTGTGTTTCGTAGAGGAGTTGGAGTAAGGGCACAAGTGCTAAGAGGAAGCTATTTGTACATGTGTGTATTCAGGTATGTCTTTTATTTCAAAAAATGTTGTTATAATATAGTATGTAGTCGCCCTTTGATCCGATACCCTTGGGAAGAGAGGAGTTGGAGTAAGGGCACAAGTGCTAAGAGGAAGCTATTTGTACATGTGTGTATTCAGGTATGTCTTTTATTTCTTTTATTTCAACAATTTTTGTTATAATATGTATGTAGTCGCCCTTTTGTTCCGATACCTTGGGAAGAGATTCAGCAACGAATAAATGGACGTCGGAGTGCCCGAGTCCGGACAGATCGTGGGTCACGTCATTCATTAAAAAAAAGAAACACAACGCAGATTCAGCCGGTCACACTTGATAGACAGCAAAGTTAGCTAGTTTAGATTGACTTCAACGTGGCCGGCGCCCCTGACTTGGAGGAGGGCTTTATTTCGAATTACCAATAACTAGCCTAGCCCAAATCATTGACGTTCTGACGCATTTAAATGGTTGCTGGCAGTGACAAGCATAGACATCTTATATGATAGACGGAGCATCGAATGCTACCGCCTACTGGCGCTGACGAGACGCGGGGGCCCGCCATCTTGGAGTGGTCATCCGCTCCACTCAGTGTAATCCGTTTGGCTGGAGCAATGAACTGTCAGCGCATTTAATTAATCATACCTCACTGAATACCACTGATTTTCATGCGGTTTTTTGTCATACGTGTAGCTATGATAAAGGCCACATGGTTTGGCGTGTTTTATTTTTCAATACTAATTATACCAATAGTATGGTAATGTTAAATCTTGCTTGTGAAAAGTAATCCCCCGATTCCTATTATGGATTGTCCGCCGATTTGAGCAGGAATACGCTGAACAACAGCCCGGCATCCTGTTTCTGCTGCTGTTGCTGCTCCCGGTTGACCACTCAAAGATGGCGGCCGTATTTCTCGCGTCCCAGCAGCCAATGCTCCGTCTATCTATAAGATGTCTATGGTGACAAGTATATCACACAATTAAACGAGGATAAACGCTATGTATTTTTGTTGATTAATTTCGTGTTGATAAAAGTTGATTGATAGTTGGCAGATATATTGAAATGATCATTTCACGGAGGGGCGGCGCCCTAGCGCCCTCTATTGACCCACCGCCACTGGTTGATATATCTATCATTTGTTCACTGTATTAGCCTACCAAATCACAGGCCTCTTCAACGGTTTAAATCAGACATCCTTTTTTTCTCACTTCCATTGAAGGAAGGTGAATAGTAGAGGTGCACCGAAAATTTGGCAACCGAAAAAATTCGGCCGAAAACGCAAAAAAAGACACATTCGGCTTTTGGCCGAAAGCCAAAGAGTGGCCGAATCGGAGGCCGAAAGTGGTGGTGACGCAAAATTATACAATCTTGTCTGATTACACAAGCAAGGAGCACAGGCCACCTATACGATCTCAAAATAGTAAAATGTAACAATTACGCCACCCCCTCTAGCTTTTTATAGGTTGTGAGTTGTTTTGTTTATCTCGCCATGAACCGCGGGAATGTTTAATCTAACGTTCGTAAGCTAGTGAATGAGCGCTGCCTCAACCTGTCAGCAGAGGGAGCAGCCGCCGCGGTGTGTTTCCGCGGGACCTCCAGACCTCCAGACCTTTTGCTTATAACACAACACAGTCTCACTCCCTACTCGTCAAACGTGTGACGCATGGCCAAGGATCCCTGGCGTCAATTTCCGACGAAAAAGTGGTACCCTTTTCGTCGTTTTTCAACGCGGGGTCCGTCAGATAGACATTCATGTTAATCCCTCAGCGTCGGATATAGACGAAAGGAAATCGATGTTTATCAACGGTGATGCCGTAGCTATTGTCTATTGATTTGTTTGACAGATTCACCATTAAACGTGTTTCTAATGCCATTTCTAGCGAGAAATGTACCTTTTCCTTGAATAATCTTCAGTCAGTGAATGTGTATGATCTTTATTAATATTTATTATCTGAATGGGAAATGCAATATTTTAGGACCGATTCACCGTTAAACGTGTTTCTAATAACATTTCTAGCGAGAAATATGCTTTTACTTGCATAATCTTCAGTCAGTGATTGTGTCTGATCTTTAGTTTTATAGTTATCAGGAACACTTTATCGGCTCGCTCGCATGTTTCAACGACGTCAGGTTGCTAGGGACGCTGCTTTCGCTAAACTAGCAGCTCACGTGTTTCCTGCGTTTGTGTTATTAAACCGTTACTTTATGTAACTTTTAATGATATTGTAATAACCACAGGCGAGGTAGTGAGCGGAGTAAGCTTGATAGCAGGTTTATTGGATTCCACAATCGGACAGGCAGGCACAGCTCCACCGGAAACTACAACAACCCAAAACTCCCGCCCGGAAGGAAACCCCCGGAACCCCCTCTCAGAAGGCCCGCCCCTTCCCCCAAACCCTGTGACGCTACAATACAGGCCCCCAGGACTGGTGCATATTCCGGAATCCACCAGTGCTCAGAGGCCACGCCTGGTATTGCAGTCGGTTTAGTGGGCTGTGGACGGGTCCCGGAAGTAGATATCCTCGTTCACTCCAATACAAGTGGGGAGCAGGAATGTGTCCTCCGCAGAAAATGTGTGGATATCAATCAAAGGTTCATAATTATCTTTATACCGTGTACTAAAAAAATGTACGTTTCTTCTTTTCAAAACGCCACCTCAAGCGTTTATTAGGCCGTTATCTCGCTGGGGAAGAGGGGTGTGCAGCTGAAAGGAGTCGTAGTGAAAACAAATGGCATCCGAGAGGGCCTAGTTCAGTGCTCCGTTAACGTGTCCGATTTTTGGACTGGTTCATCTGCTGCTCAATAACTCTTACGGTACTCTGCTTGCAATCATTGTGATTCATCATGTATTGATCCATTTATTCAAACGATCCAAAGACAAAGAACAGGTGCATTACGGTATAATTTTATATTGTTGTTGGACCGGAGTGGGTGGATGGGCACGGATCCCTGGCGTCGATTTCCGACGACAAATGGGTACCTTTTTCGTCGTTTTTCAACGCGGGGTCCGTCAGATAGACCTTCATGTTCAACACGGTCTCACTCACGTGCAGGCCCCCACCCTCGTGTTCTTCCAAGGCCCTCCCCCAGCTGACCTAATGATTCGCCCCCACACTGATTGACAAGAAGAACATTACAATACAAGCACATAGAACAACTGGCATAACGGACAACGAAATACAATGCAACACATAACACACAAACTATTTAACTGTCCCAGGGTCGCTACAATATCGTAAATACGAATTCGTTCTCAGCCTATTTTTGCCATTTATTTACCGTGTTACTATGGCAGAATAAAGAATAAATTCATGCATCATCATTCAACTTGAACATGTGTTTTTACAGTATAGAGTGGTGGAGAGGGACGACGGTATGTTGGCAAACCCGGAAGTGAGCGTCGCCCTCGGTTCCCTTGACAAAAAGCCAACGGGTTTTCCTTTGGATTAGTGCAGAAAAATGTGCATCTTTGAAGCAACTCCTCAAAAATGGAAAATAAATAAATAAATAAAAATAACCGTGCTCCAAGAACGAAGTGTAAACCAATGCATTCTGAATGGGAGTGTTTCTCCAATTTTTCCATGCTACACAGAACGAAATGTAAACCCATGCAAATAAAGACTTCATGTTCATAATAATTTAAATATCATTAATCTACAGAGTGTGTAGGGAGGTATTATATTTTTTTTCAACGGGGCTGAATCCAGTCACTTGACCGTCATGGTTGCTATGGTGGTTGCTATCGACCGCCCCCTCTAATACTCGTGGCTCACGCGGCAAAGGAGCTGCCGTAAATTGTGTTGTTTTGGTCGTAAACTAGGGTCCGATGGTTGAAAAATAGACAGATATCCCAAGGTATCCTTAAAAGGCAGCTTGGATGTGTTTATTTTCTGCAGTTTAGACTTCTATAACTCATTTTTGAAAGCAGAACACCAAGCTCATTGATTTAACAAGGGAGGGTTATTTGAAACAATTTATTAAATAAATATTTGTGAGAGGTCATTCCTTCTCCTTATTTTACTTCCTATTTATGTCTAGGGTAAACCCCTACTGTCCACAAGCATCCCCCCCCTCCCCATATGGATTTGGAGAATTGTTGCCACGTCCCAGTGGTGGAGGTATCATATATATATGAAAGAGGGCTTTCAATTATAGCCTACTACAATGATCAATTAGGAGGCCGAAGCCCTAAAGGAAGTGATCCAATAGGTGACTGAGTCGACAACATTTAAGTAAGCTGTATAGGGTCTCTTATATATCAAAGGGGGTCTCAAAGGACGCATACGCTTCAACCTGTGGCTCCAGCACTACAGGAAATGACTCTGCAAGTGCTCCATCTCGTTGCAACTCACCCAGCGGCTCACTTGCAAGATTTTGGCCTGAAGTTCTTCCCAGACCTACACCCTAGCCATCCAACATGCATATCTGAGAATCAGGCCTCTCTTTAATAATGACAAAAGTTATGAGAGAAACACACATTAACTTTTTGTTATCTCATAAGCGGCGTGGTGCCGGCTCCTTTTGACCTTTTGACCCCAGACTTCAAAAACGTGGCCACAGGCCAGCTGTGTCTACACACCTTTAGCCACAATGTACACCTCCATCCCACAAAAAATGGGGACTAGAAACTAACCTCTGTCTTATGTACATTTACTGTACTGTTGGAGGTCACGCCCCTTTGCCGACCTTTTCGAGATAGCTAGGGATGCTAAAATGTTTACACACATTTCCCGGGGCCCCGTGAACGACATATCCGAGATTTGGAGTTCTAGCCCTTAGAGAAAAAAAGTTTTCCCAAATGGAGTGTCATTTGGACAAAGCCCCTCAGAAGTGTAGCCTGCAAGACCTAATGGTTCAGAATGTGGTGGAAAAACAGTTTTTGAGATAGGAAGGTCCTACCGCCCTGAAATTTTAATACCTTATTCTATGCCCTAACTGGGACCTCCGCACCGAAACTTGGCCCGGTCGGACCCCGAGGGCAGGGAGGGGGGGCCCTTCCTGCCCGAAACTTGGCCCGGTCAGACCCCGAGGGCAGACCCCACCCTTCCGGCCCTCGGGGTCCGACCGGGCCAAGTTTCGGTGCGGAGGTCCCAGTCAGGCCCTAGAATAAGGTATTACAATTTCAGGGCGGTAGGACCTTCCTATCTCAAAAACTGTTTTTCCACCACATTCTGAACCATTAGGTCTTGCAGGCTACACTTCTGAGGGGCTTTGTCCAAATGACACTCCATTTGGGAAAACTTTTTTTCTCTAAGGGCTAGAACTCCAAATCTCGGATATGTCGTTCACGGGCCCCCGGGAAATGTGTGTAAACATTTTAGCATCCCTAGCTATCTCGAAAAGGTCGGCAAAGGGGCGTGACCTCCAACAGTACAGTAAATGTACATAAGACAGAGGTTAGTTTCTAGTCCCCATTTTTTGTGGGATGGAGGTGTACATTCGTGGCTAAGGTGTGTAGACACAGCTGGCCTGTGGCCACGTTTTTGAAGTCGGGGGTCAAAAGGTCAAAAGGAGCCGGCACCACGCCGCTTATGAGATAACAAAAAGTTAATGTGTGTTTCTCTCATAACTTTTTGTCATTATTAAAGAGAGGCCTGATTCTCAGATATGCATGTTGGATGGCTAGGGTGTAGGTCTGGGAAGAACTTCAGGCCAAAATCTTGCAAGCGAGCCGCTGGGTGAGTTGCAACGAGATGGAGCACTTGCTGAGTCATTTCCTGTAGTGCTGGAGCCACAGGTTGAAGCGTATGCGTCCTTTGAGACCCCCTTTGATATATAAGAGACGCTATACAGCTTACTTAAATGTTGTCGACTCAGTCACCTATTGCATCACTTCCTTTAGGGCTTCGGCCTCCTAATTGATCATTGTAGTAGGCTATAATTGAATGCCCTCTTTCATATATATACCTCCACCACTGGGACGTGGCAACAATTCTCCAAATCCATATGGGAGGGGGGGGATGCTTGTGGACAGTAGGGGTTTACCCTAGACATAAATAGGAAGTAAAATCAGGAGAAGGAATGACCTCTCACAAATATTTATTGAATAAATTGTTTCAAATAACCCTCCCTCGTTAAATCAATGAGCTTGGTGTTTTGCTTTCAAAAAAAGTTATAGAAGAAGTCTAAACTGCAGAAAATAAACACATCAAAGCTGCCTTTTAAGGATACCTTGGAATAACTGTCTATTTTTCAACCATCGGACCCTAGTTTACGACAAAAACAACCCAATTGACGGCAGCTCCTTTGCCGCGTGGTTTTTAGAGTTATTAGAGGGGGCGGTCGATAGCAACCACCATAGCAACCATGACGGTCAAGTGACTGGATTCAGCCCCGTTGAAAAAAATAGAATACCTCCCTACACACTCAGTAGTAGATTAATGATATTTAAATTATTATTATGACCATGAAGTCTTTATTTGCATGGGTTTACATTTCGTTGTGTAGCATGGAAAAATCGGAGAAACACTCCCATTCAGAATGCATTGGTTTACACTTCGTTCTTTGGAGCACGGTTATTTTTATTGATTTATTTATTTTCCGTTTTTGAGGAGTTGAGGATTTTTCTGCAATAATCCAAAATCCAATGGAAAACCCGTTGGCTTTTTGTCAAGGGAACCGAGGGCGACGCTCACTTCCGGGTTTGCCAACATACGTCATCCCTCTCCACCACTCTATACTGTAAAAACACATGTTGAAGTTGAATGATAATGCATGAATTTATTCTTTATTCTGCCATAGTAACACGGTAAATAAATGGCAAAAATAGGCTGAGAACGAATTCGAATTTACGATATTGTAGCGACCCTGGGACAGTTAAATAGTTTGTGTGTTATGTGTTGCATTGTATTTCGTTGTCCGTTATGCCAGTTGTTCTATGTGCTTGTATTGTAATGTTCTTCTTGTCAATCAGTGTGGGGGCGAATCATTAGGTCAGCTGGGGGAGGGCCTTGGAAGAACACGAGGGTGGGGGCCTGCACGTGAGTGAGACCGTGTTGAACATGAAGGTCTATCTGACGGACCCCGCATTGAAAAACGACGAAAAAGGTACCCATTTGTCGTCGGAAATCGACGCCAGGGATCCGTGCCCATCCACCCACTCCGGTCCAACAACAATATCAAATTATACCGTAATGCACCTGTTCTTTGTCTTTGGATCGTTTGAATAAATGGATCAATACATGATGAATCACAATGATTGCAAGCAGAGTACCGTAAGAGTTATTGAGCAGCAGATGAACCAGTCCAAAATCGGACACGTTAACGGAGCACTGAACTAGGCCCTCTCGGATGCCATTTGTTTCACTACGACTCCTTTCAGCTGCACACCCCTCTTCCCCAGCGAGATAACGGCTAATAAAACGCTTGAGGTGGCGTTTTGAAAAGAAGAAACGTACATTTTTTTAGTACACGGTATAAAGATAATTATGAACCTTTGATTGATATCCACACATTTTCTGCGGAGACACATTCCTGCTCCCCACTTGTATTGGAAGTGAACGAGGATATCTACTTCCGGGACCCGTCCACAGCCCACTAAACCGACTGCAATACCAGGCGTGGCCTCTGAGCACTGGTGGATTCCGGAAATATGCACCAGTCCTGGGGGCCTGTATTGTAGCGTCACAGGGTTTGGGGGGAAGGGGCGGGCCTTCTGAGAGGGGGTTCCGGGGGTTTCCTTCCGGGCGGGAGTTTTGGTTGTTGTAGTTTTCCGGTGGAGCTGTGCCTGCCTGTCCGATTGTGGAATCCAATAAACCTGCTATCAAGCTTACTCCGCTCACTACCTCGCCTGTGGTTATTACAATATCATTAAAAGTTACATAAAGTAACGGTTTAATAACACAAACGCAGGAAACACGTGAGCTGCTAGTTTAGCGAAAGCAGCGTCCCTAGCAACCTGACGTCGTTGAAACATGCGAGCGAGCCGATAAAGTGTTCCTGATAACTATAAAACTAAAGATCAGACACAATCACTGACTGAAGATTATGCAAGTAAAAAGCATATTTCTCGCTAGAAATGTTATTAGAAACACGTTTAACGGTGAATCGGTCCTAAAATATTGCATTTCCCATTCAGATAATAAATATTAATAAAGATCATACACATTCACTGACTGAAGATTATTCAAGGAAAAGGTACATTTCTCGCTAGAAATGGCATTAGAAACACGTTTAATGGTGAATCTGTCAAACAAATCAATAGACAATAGCTACGGCATCACCGTTGATAAACATCGATTTCCTTTCGTCTATATCCGACGCTGAGGGATTAACATGAATGTCTATCTGACGGACCCCGCGTTGAAAAACGACGAAAAGGGTACCACTTTTTCGTCGGAAATTGACGCCAGGGATCCTTGGCCATGCGTCACACGTTTGACGAGTAGGGAGTGAGACTGTGTTGGTTTAGGCTGAAATAGAGTGGGTGACACCGACATTTTAACTATTAGTCCTTTCTCGGGTATTTGGCTCATTTTGAATCGCTCCTGCCTGCTTCACAATGGTTGTCGGTGTGCATACACCAACCTGTCATCCCAGCAACCCTAAACGTTCGTTTTCGAAAATGTGCAAGTAACCGAGTGGTTAGTGGCATTTGTGAAGTTTAAAAAAAAAATATCGGCGCAATATATGGTTTCTGTCGTGTTTTATTGCACATTTATCGCCAGCTGATTTCAGTTGGAAGACTCATTACTGCTCGTTGATATTACTCCGCCGAACCGGAAAGGTGGGCTGTTTACGTTGGTTTGAAGTCTTGTACCGTGACTTGAGCACCTCGGATTAGGGAAAATCATTGAAAATGGAATATGAAAGGTGGCTTCTGGAGGACGCACTCGATTTTGAGTTTGACGGCAGAGGATATCGGTATGAACCAGAATACACCCAAGAGGAGCTACGGGAGATGGAGGCCAGGGCTACGGAGGCGCCTGAAGCTCCGGCTGAAGCGGTCCCCAGGATCGCGGGAAATTGGTGGTGTGCCTGTGGGAAGTGCAGGCAGATGCCGACGGAGCACGAAAGTAGGTGCTGCACGGAGTGGGACCTTGTCGTCACAGCTGGTATGGCCAACCTCAATGTCTCGGTCGACGAGACTGTGTCGCCCTGCATCTCTCTAAATGAAGTGCGCCATCTCCTAAATAAAACCGTGCTGGATACTTTCTTCTGGGTCCCTAAAATTAACTGGAAGAAACGCCCCACACCCGAAGGACCGAATGGCCAACTGTCAGATAGGTAAGCTACATTGATGTAATGTATTTCATATTCAGATGCCAATTTGTATAATTCGCATGTAGCTCGACTATAATGTTTTTGAAAACGGTGCCACCGTCTCATTACTAGTAGTTACTGACCCAGTCTTTGCTCTATCCATGTTTTGTTACCCTCAGTCAATACCGACTTGTGGCTTATCGAGTCATTCTGGAGTGGGCCCTCAAAGGTCAACCACTGGGACGAGGAAATCGCCTTGCATTACCCAGTTGCGTGGTGTGGGCTGTTAGGGATGCGTTCCCATCCCCCACTGGACAGTATGCTGGGTTTTAAACCCTGTGAAATAGAGGAATTATTCTGAAATCATTTTTTTTATTCTTCTTTTTTTTATTCTTCTTATTCCAATCTATCTATATGTATATGTATATCCGTCATTTCATATATGATATATTTATCCACAATGCCGTATGTGTGTGTGTATGTATGTGTATGTATGTATGTATGTATGTGTATGTGTGTATATGTATATGCATGTATATATGTTTATTTATGTTTACATTTATTTATTTATATATAGTTATTTATTTATATTTATATTAATCCTCTATACAGTTCTCTACATTTATCTTTTATTTTACTTGAATCCTGTTTTACTTCTATTATTATCTCTACTTTCTATATTAGCTAAGAGTTTATTGTTTACTTTTTATAGTTAGTTAGTTAAGAGTTTGTTTATCTTATATTATTATTGTTTACTGTTTACTTTTTATTTGACTTTTTATAGTTATCTAAGAGTGTATTGTTTATCTTATATTGTATATAATTTAATATTGTGTTGTGTTTCTTTCTGTAAACTACTGGACAATCAATTTCCTTGAGGGAGTCATCCCAAAAGGATCAATAAAGCCTAATCTAATCTAATATTTTACCCTTCTGTTCCTACCTTCTGTTCCTACCTAACTGCATTGCGTTTACTTTTTAATTTCTTCTCAATAAAAAAAACTTTTGTTCAAAAATCGTTGGTTTTATTTAGAAAGTGCACTAGTGTCTGTAGGCCTAAACATGTTTTCCTAATGGGTAAAGGTAGACATAGGCCGACTGTATTTACAAACACATTTACAACACTACCACTTGAACACCCTACACTTCACTCTTTATTATACCTCATTACTTTATTATTATTATTAATGCTGCTACTTATTTATTTTTATACTTATTTATTTTTATACTTATTTTATATTTTTTTCTTGCAGCTATGTGTATGCTGAGGAACCAAGCCTAATAATTTTGCTCTTGTGTAGCCTACTGTACAATAAGGGGTAATAAAAGTGATTCTGATTCTGACATATAAACAAATTTACAATCTGGATCCTTGGTTTTTCAAACATCAGTGTGGCGAGGGAATCTGGATTGATGTTTCCTGACTAAATCTTCCTTGGGGGGTCTCTCCTTAGTTGCAATGTTTGCAGGCCGCTGGACATGTGGAATGTCTTCCGGTGTTCTTTCCTCCCTTCTCTCCAACACGAGTTTCACAAGGTGTTGTGTGAAGTACTGACTAGTAGGCTCATAGATCTTCTTGGCTACCCATTCCTTGCTCTGTTTTGGGAACACCATACTGTATCTTGGAAGTCCTACACAGAGAACATTATTTCTTAGCCAAGTTGTGACAAACACATTTAGGGGCTTACTTATGAAATCTCAATACCTTCTGAAGTCTCTGTCTGCTGTCGGCCGACATTGTAATTGTTGTCCAGGATGGCTAGCTGTGTTCGGGCTACCATGGTGTCGTACCGAAAATGCAGTCGTTTTCGGCAGATATTTTAGCATAACGTTGTGGTACACCTCCAAAGATCCTGTAAATTAAAGTGTTTCATTAGACATTGAGAGAGTGACTACATAGGTTGAAAAGTTGCATAGATCTGTTTCATAATGCTATATACCTGTATGTTTGAAGCGAGTCATCTGCTCAAGGTCTTTCAGCAGTCTTTTATCTTCAACAATATTCCGTAAAGACTTGAAGACTTGAGACTCTGGCTGGAGCCATCGCTTTGTCCTTTGCTGATCTGGGTTGAGAGCAGGGTGAGGGCATGCCCACTTTCTTCCATCTTGCTCCCATGTGTGCTCCCCACAGATGTGGTGGAGGACTGAGGTCCACCGTCGCTTCAGTTCCTACAGAATATATTACATTTCAAGACTATTTGATAATCTTCTGACTGGATTTCAGTGCAATCTTTATACATTCTTTATGCATTGGGGTTATTACCTCAGCACTCTCACCACAAGATGACCATGAGAACCAAAAGTGATTGAGGATCGCCCGAATCCAGCCCTGCAGGACCTGATTTTCCTTTTTGTTGGCGAGTGCTACCAGTTTTTTCTTTATGCCTGTGTAATAGTAATGAAACACATTACCACAAATGTGGGTGAGCCAAATGTGAAGGTTCTCCTTCACAGTACAAGATATGTGGTCTTGATACATGGAAGGTCTATCAGGTTATGATTTGATGAGTCATTGAGTCAATCACAATTTACATTGTTTTGATACAACTATTTACCTTTTGGTACATGCCAAGGATCAAATTCATGGTGAACATTCTGGAATTCCTCCCTCATTATTTTCCGAACTGATGTGGCCCGGTCTGTAGTGATGAGGTCTATATCTACTCCTTCATTGAAAATGAGATGGTTGAGGCCCCTCCTACAGCCTTGGGACTCCATGGCAACTGAACTGCTAGCTTCCGTTACCTATTGACGAAAGAGAATAGAAATGAATGAATTAGCAATAGCAAAAAAACTAATACAATACACCCACTGAATAATGCTTTATCTATACTCTGTCACCCAGAGTATAGTTTCACAAATCGGACAAGCAGCATTTTAGTTTTACCTGTAGTAGTTGAAAGTGAATGATCTCATTACTGGATAGAAGCTGAAACGAATAGGTGGAATACTTGCAGCTGTAGCCTGTAGAATGTAATAGCGTGACACATGTGAGTCCTCCTTACTATCCAGAGGAAAACATTTCCAACAGTCTTACAATCCATACCTCCATGTTATTGTATTAAAGAAAAAAAAAACACTCACCTGGTGAGTCAGACCTGGCATCTCCACACAGCTCTATGGACTCGCCTTCAGCCTTTTGTCTAATAAGTCGCCTAATGAGATTCTCATGATGATCCTTGTATGCAAAGTGTACTACTGGAATAAGGTAGTCGGATTGGATGGAGTAGTACTGGGATTTCTTCAAGAGTTGCAAGTTTAGGATGCTGGCCCACTCGTGTACTTCAGTGAAAGTTGTTCCAGAGAAAAGCGTAGCAGCAGAAACAAGCAAGTTATTCTGTGCCATTCCTCTTGCATCAGGACATGATGCCCACTTGCCCATGATGATTGTTCAAACATGTCCATTCAATCTTTAGTTGGCTGCCTGTAGTTGTCACTTTTTTATCAGTGATTTGTGCGGCACATATATGGCATGTTCTAAATAGTTGCATGATGCTAGACTCGTTCACAATCCATTTTCTTTCATCCCACTCCCCTTGCTCTTCTGAGGCACTTGAACTGGAGGTTTCACTTGAACTTGACTGTTGACTGAGGCTGAAGCTCATGTCTTTTGGGTCATCCTCAATGACTGAGGAAATGCTTGTGTCCATTTGAAGCATCTCAGTTTCACAATCATCTGGCTGTTGAAAAGTGAAGCAAAGGAATACTTACAATTATAGTGATAACTAGAAAATGCATTTCCTGCAGAAAATGCTGTAGTGCAAAGTGAGGTTGAAAATATGTTTTAATAAAGCCACATAGATTAAGACATAAAGAAACGTATGTCTTAAATCAAGTGATGGGGTTTGAACAAAAGTTCAAAAGTCTAAATGGAGTAAACAATGTAAACATTTGAGAAAATGGAAATGGTTGAAAACAAAGAGTGACAGCTGAATGAAAAGCGCAAAGCATTGCTAAAAATGCAGAAATGTAAAATAAGTGTGTGTGTGTGTGTGTGTGTGTGTGTGTGTGTGTGTGTGTGTGTGTGTGTGTGTGTGTGTGTGTGTGTGTGTGTGTGTGTGTGTGTGTGTGTCCCAATCTGTCAGGACAAACTGCCCAATCTGGCAACACTGCTGAACGTCCGAAAATATTTAAAAAATCTGAAAAGAAGCGCGCGATTCCAAGCTATTCTGAATATTTTAAAATTTGAATGGAGTCTCGGTGAAAGATTGAGGAAGGAGATAGGTCCCAGTTTGTAGAGAAGAAAGAAAGAAAGAAAGAAAGAAAGAAAGAAAGAAAGAAAGAAAGAAAGAAAGAAAGAAAGAAAGAAAGAAAGAAAGAAAGAAGATACAATAGTTGAGCGCTGCATGCAGCACTCACCTAATAAACATTGTATCACCACAAGTAAGGTAACAATATAGTGACAATATAACTTACAGATAGTGAGAGCCTCTCCCTGATCACAGGGAAAGCAAGGTAACTGCCAGATAAGGACTTCCTTGGGGATTTATTGGATTGGTGAGGCCGTGGCTGTGGACTGGTGAGGACCAAGGATATGCTGGAGGTAGAAGGCTGGTCCACCACACCGCCAACAGCCTGCAACAAGTTGCAAAACACAACATCTCATCAACATTACTGACACAAATATTGTTGTTATGGCTCAGACTGCCATTTCAACGGTTGTTCAAGCGATTATGTTATGTATGGTCGCCTGAGTATATAATAATATAAGATATATAATATGGGCTATAGATATCTATATATTATATATCACGGCCAAAATCACGGCCGTATGATGCCCATGTCTGATCTAACCTCTGTGGATACCCCATCAGCTCTCTTTAGGAGACGTTACGATCAAAAAAACATTTTAAAAACGCTATTCTAGGTCAAAATACTAGTAGGGCCAATAGACTAACTTCAGAATCATCGTCAAAAACATCAAGCAGCAACAACGAACTCGCTGTTTTGGTCCGTGTAACCTTCAGTTCGAGTCAGATGTTCAACCTAAACTAATCATAAACATAACGTTGTACATGATGTCTAGCTTACCCCGAGGTCTTCTTCGTCTAGCGTTGGTCCACAAAGCGTAGGTACAGCTGCCCTTTTCAGATGCAGTCTCTTCGGACACTTCTTTCGATGACTTGTTGATTTCAGGTAGTCCTCAGGCCGAAAGTGAAAGGCGCAAACGCGATGGTCGGCTTCCCGAAGTACATTTACTGGGGTGTTTATGTCGAACCCGAGGAATGAAAGCCACAACTTTCTGACTCTATGACTTTTAGGTGTGTTGAGAGGAAGCCGATGACAACTCCTTTTTCTAGAGATCTTCCCGCAGTTTCTGACCGCACAAATTCTTCCCATAATCGACTGCACGGTAACCACAGCTGATGCCTTGGTTTTGAACTCGACAGAAAATGAAGTTCAACGTCTTCTTCTTCTTCTTATTATATATTATATTAGTTATATATATATATATATATACATATAGACCTATATATATATATAATTATTATGCTTCTTCTTCCTCTGGAATATTGTCGTCAACAGGTGGTCGAACTGTGTAACCAGCTGTGTAACCATGGTTACCCAGCTGGTTACACAGCGAGCGGAAGTTTATATGCGGTTGTGAGGTATCTGAAAAAATAGTTCCAATTAGCAACTAACACGGATATAAACCATATATTGCGCCGATATTTTTTTTTTAAACTTCACAAATGCCACTAACCACTCGGTTACTTGCACATTTTCGAAAACGAACGTTTAGGGTTGCTGGGATGACAGGTTTGTGTATGCACACAGACAACCATTGTGAAGCAGCAGGAGCGATTCAAAATGAGCCAAATACCCGAGAAAGGACTAATAGTTAAAATTTCGGTGTCACCCACTCTATTTCATCATAAACAAACCAGAAAGGGGGCTCAATGTTCAAAATACCGGAATTGTCCTTTAAATATATATATATATATATATATATATATATATATTTGTGTGTGCATATATGTATGTGTGTATATATGTATAGATATATATATATATGTGTGTATATATATATGTATATATATATATATATATATATATGTATATAGGCCTATATGTGTGTATATATATATATATATGTGTGTGTGTATATATATATATATATATATATATATGTATAAAAAAAACCAGAATGAATTGAAGGGCATTAATGAAACTGATATCAGTTCTCCAACATTTGAAGATTTCAAATAAACATTTTTCCTTGAAAAACATGTCTAAACATTTATTGTAAGCAGTAGATTTTAAGCAATATTTAAAAATAGTGTTTTGACAACTTTAAACGGAACCGTCATTTTCGGTTCGGTTTCGGTATTCGGCCAAGCGATTAATTATTTTTCGGTTTCGGTTTAGGCCACAAATTTTCATTTCGGTGCATCAATTATTATTGGAAGATTGAAGCATAATTATCAATAATTAATTCAAAATGTCACTGAATCCGGGGAAAGGGGAACATCTTCGTGGTGCTGTGGTTCCCTCTGGTGGTCAGTAACGGGACCTCAGCTCATCCGTTGCATCCTACGTTATGCATAACAGCGTATCAAATATAATTCACCAACATGTTGGACTGCTTCTATTCTATCCAGGCAAAACCAGTCTTCTCAGCACTGCATATCCGATTTTATTTGAATTTCTACAGGATAGATAAATAAATACATACAAATGTAGTAAATATAACAATGACGTCAGATATAAGATACCTTACTGATGACAAATGGAAGTTAAATAATTCAGATAATAACATTATCTCTCTCAAACTTTTTTTTTTCTGAACATTTTTTGGGTAAAACCCTTCACTCATAGACATGAATATAAATAAATACATAAAGTTGATAAGATAAACAATTAACCGTTCATGTGCCCTTTTAACATATAACAGCAAGAACCATGTTTGATTCGATTTGAATAACAGATGTCTGGGAACCATTTAGTTTCTTCACATGGTTGTTTGGGTGGAGACTCCTCTGTGAAGTTGTTGGTGTCTCTTGAGATGACCAGGGGCCCGTTTCAGAAAGCAGGTTCAACAAACTCTAAGTTAAAACCTTAACTCTAGGTTGACCAACCTCTGAGCTGTAAAACTCTGAATTTTCGGTTTCAGAACAGGTGATAACGCTTAGTTCAATCAACTCTGAGTCAAGGTAACTCTGAGTGAAGCTCGTGCATGAGGATATAAAAAGCCCTCATCAATGGAACACAGATAACATGATTCACCATGGCAACAAGTACTAACAAGCCTCGATCCTCCTACTCCTCCCCAGCGGAGTTGCAAATCTTAATGACTGCATATGCAGAAAGCGAGCATATCTTTTTACTAAAAAGCAATACTATGGCAGCAGCCAAAAAGCGGGAGCTCGCGTGGAAAAAAATAGCTGACCGAGTCAGAGTATTTGAGAAAAAGAAAATGTTTTCTCTTGAATGTTCCACTTATTCAACAATTATATTCCATATGTGTGTTTGTGCGCACAGGTGCAACCCAACAGGCCCCAAACGGACTTGGCTGCAACTAAAAAATGAAATATAAAAATGTAGTTCAAACAGATAAGGTATAATTTAAGTACAAGCAATTGTGATGTTGTTTAGCCTGCCCTCATTAAACAGCATTTAGTGGCTGAATTCAACATGTGATAGATATATTTAAGTAATTAGGGAAAATCTGCTAAACAAAGAGAAATCCCAACACTGCCAGTATTAAAATTGTCTATATGAAAGCAACACCTAAATGCCTTTTATACATACAAGTCTCCAAATTTGTGTTTTCTGGTTATCTTAAAATTTGACCTCCATTATAGCCATCAGAAAAAAGGCAGAGTCAGTTAGAAATGATTGAAGCATATCATGTCTCTAACAGCTCTTTCATCTTGTGCATCAGCAGGGGGGTCAGGATTATTATCTGGATCATTGGGGGAAAGAGTAGGACATTGTTCTCCTCTAATAGTGGCAATGTTGTGGAGAACCAAACATGCCACTATAATGTCACAAGCCCTTTCCGGGGTGACCCTGAGCCTACGAAGGCACTGGAACCGGGCCTTGAGTATGCCGATGGTCATCTCCACTCTGGCTCGTGTCCTGCAGTGAGCCAAGTTGTAGTGTTGCTGTGGGCAAGGGTCAGGGTCAGGGTAAGGGTCAGCAGATAGCGATGGCAGGGGTACCCTCTGTCTTCCGAGTAAATAACCATCAAACTCTCCTATGATTTATACAAGATACACTTCATTGTTTCAGTTGTAATAGGAGGAAACAAAATATTGATCATAGGATACAACTATATACTGGATATATAAACTATATATATAAACTCACCATGGGCAAATCTGGCACTCAGTGTAGACTCACGAAACATTCGTGAGTCATACACAGACCCAGGCCACTTCGCTTCCACATTATTTACCATGTGGCTGCGTCACATATGATCTTCACAGTGGAGAAACAGTAATTAGCTGTATAGTGAAGCATATTTCATTTGGAATGTTAAAGGCTACTATTTAGGCCTACCTGTACATTAATGCTGTGGACAGATTTCCTATTCACATAATCTCCTTCATTTATTGAAGGAGCTATGATAGGAATGTGAGTGCCATCTATGCAGCCAATCACACCTGGAAACCCTAAAATATATCAAATTGACTGATTAGTGCTTCAAGTCTCAAAGCTTTATGACAATAAATGAATTACTGCTTAGACTGATACCTGCCAATTCTGTGGAACTCTTCTTTGAAAAGTCTGGTGGGTCTGTTACTTGGGAACACTACAAACGTGCATAGTAGCCGTTTCAGTGCAAGTGTCACATTTCGGACAGCCGACAGACAGTTTCCTTGGACACATGCTCTGCATCACCGACGTTATACAAAAAAACTGCCGTTGGCAAAAAAACGAAGTGCAATACAAAGAATTTGCTCGGGACTGAGCGTGTCCACGATGTGTCATGTGAGCGATGTGAGGGCTGAGAATATTGTTTATATAAATTATTGATGATGCAGAGAACGGAAACGCTCAACAGGTAGCTACTCATCAGGGAATGATAAAACATCCAAGTATCTGCGCCTCGACATCAACTGGCTCTTCAATAAAAGGACACGCCATGTCTGCCACTGCCTTCAGTCTGCAGGCTTCAACTTAAGAGCAGGAGAAACTCGGGGTTAGTTGAAGAAAACCTGCCAGCGAGCAGGTTAGGTTCACGGAGTATGTTGCTAGGGTAACTGACTCAGAGAACTGAACTGGCTTTGTGAAACTGAAAAACCAGAGTTTCCCTCATCTCAGGGTTAACTAACTAAGAGTTTTCACTAAACCTGCTTTCTGAAACGGGCCCCAGATCGACTAAATGTTTTCCCACACTTCTGACAGTGGTATGGTTTCTCTCCCGTGTGGATGCGGCTGGTGATTCTTCAGATCACCAGAGTGACTAAATGTGTTTCCCACACTGTTTACAGTGGTATGGTTTCTCTCCTGTATGGATGCGCTGGTGTCCTCTCCAGATCACCTGACTGACTAAACGTTTTCCCACACTGTTTACAGTGGTATGGTTTCTCTCCTGTATGGATGCGCTGGTGTCTCTCCAGATCACCTGACAGACTAAATGTTTTCCCACACTGTTTACAGTGGTATGGTTTCTCTCCTGTATGGATGCGCTGGTGTACCGTCAGATCACTAGATTGTCTAAATGTTTCCCACACTGTTTACAGTGGTATGGTTTCTCTCCCGTGTGGATGCGCTGGTGTCTCTTCAGACTATCAGAGCGACTAAAGGTTTTACTGCACTTCTCACATCTGTGTCGTCCGGCTCCTTCTGCTGGAATCTGGCTCGTGCTTTGGACGGTTCCCGGGGAGGCTCCGATTGGTTCTTGATAGGAGGCTGCGACGTATGGGAGGAGACTAGGCTCCACCTTGATTTCTCCACTCCTCAGCAGTCGGCCGTACAGGTCGCCATGGCTCCTCTTCATGTGTTTGTGGAGGAAGATCTGAGACGTGTAGGAGTACGGACACTCGGGACAGGGGAAAGCCTGTGCTGGTGTCAGCTGGGATTTCCCTCCTAGGAGAAAGAGAGTCATATGTATTTTATTTTTGAGAGTGCTGCTGATGGCTGGTTTAAGCAGCCTCATCTGGCCAGAGTCAGGTGGTTTAGGCTTTGGGGCTTGATAGGCTGCACAGCCTAATCAGCCTAATCAAGCATACCTGAATTAGTATACTTGTATAGTTTTTTTGAAACCTCCATGTACTGTATATTTAGACATTTTTCCAAGTAAGAATATTTTTCTATTATGTTGTCATCTTTTGTTTATTATGTTTAAATTTATGTTAAAAACTTTACTATTTCCTGTATAATTTCTGACCTGCTTTGTTAATGTAGATGTTTATTGTCCAAGCTCTTTTGATTAAAATGAGAGATGTGGGTCATGAAGTGCCGCATAGAAACCAAACCCTGACAGAAAGACAGACTTGAAGGCAGACCTTTAGTAGAGCTTCTTGTTGTTCCACAGTAGATCAAATCCGATTCCCAGATGTCTGGCGTATTCGTCCCCATACCAGACCAAGAGCTCTGCTCCTGAAGTCACGAGGCCACAGGTGCGATACAGAATTCCTCCTTTGTGCTGAAACGCTATTAGGTTCTGTTCCTCTTCATTACGAGCACAATTGACGTACCTAACACACAGACAGGTACGTCAACACACCTTTACAGTCTATCTTCTGCACATGTCATAGCAACACAGAAAATATTGTGGATCTAATCAGATAACAGACATGGAGAAATATAAATGTTACCAATAAAGTAATGTAAGTAAGAAAATTGTGAACATTATTCATGCAGTAGATGGTATAAAGGTGAATAGGGTCCTACCTCATCCAGTTAGAAAGTGTCTCTCTCTTTGCATCAATGTAATCATTGTGTCTGCTCTTGTAGATCTGGAGAAATGTGTTAATCAGACTCTATGCCATCCAATAAACTCACACAAGCACACACACAAGACTAGATCAAAATAAACGAATACAAACACACTGACCTCCCAGGAGTATCCACTCTCCAGGGCTCCCTCTTCATCGGTCCTGTGTCCTTCGTAGGGTCCAAAGTGTGTTCCAATGGGAAGGCCACCGTCTCCACAGTAAAACACCCCTAGACCGGCCCCAGGGATCCCAGAATCTCTGATCTACCCCACATGAGACAGAGACGGAGAGAGGAGGAGAGTCGTAGAGTGAGAGGAATACATAGAGGGAGGGAGAGGTGGAGGAGGGAGGAGAGATAGAATACAAGAGAGGTAGAGGAGAGCGAGATGGAGACACATGGAGAAGAGAGATGTAGAGAGAATGAGGCAGGGAGAGACAAAGAGAGGTGAGAGGAATGGAGAGAGGAAGAGAGGTGGTGAGATGGAGGGGGGGAGAGGAAGATAAGATATGATAAGAAATGAATGGAGATGAGTAGTTGGGAAACAAGTGAGAAAGAGAGATTTAGACAGGAAGAGGGAGGGAGGAAAGGAAAGAGGGGGTTGGGACAGGGGGGGAGTTCAGAGAGGGAGTCACAAAGAGAGGCAGATAGAGGGAAATGGGGGGAGAGAGGGAGAGATAGACGGAAAGAACGATTCAGGAAGAAAGAACCATTGGGGGAGAGATACAGTATATCCATCTGCTTTGGCAATATAACTGTTCACATTACTGTTTTACATACATATAGCTGGGAAATGTATTAAACAATGAATGTTATACCGTCTCATTGGACGGGGAGAACTTTGTTGTGTTAAAGTACGACATATACCTCAAACTCAGCGGGCAGCGTCTTCTTGGCTCTGTCTTTCTCTCCGACAGCAACGGGGCGATCGATCAGCCACGAAGACGATAGGACCGTGGACCTCGCACTCTTCGAGGAAGAAAGTCCTACACTCATCACAGACTGGAGAGAGTTCATTTATTTATTATGTCCAAAAGAGCTTCAGCTACAAATCTATATTAAATAGACAGAAACAGGAAGATTAAAAATTGGTTTGTGAATGAAAAAGAGGTGGGGAAAAAGAGGTGGGGAGAGAGAGACAGAGACAGAGACAGAGACAGAGACAGAGACAGAGACAGAGACAGAGACAGAGACAGAGACAGAGACAGAGACAGAGAGAGAGACAGAGACAGAGACAGAGAGAGAGACAGAGACAGAGAGAGAGACAGAGACAGAGACAGAGACAGAGACAGAGACAGAGACAGAGAGAGAGACAGAGACAGAGACAGAGAGCCCTCTTACAGAAGTAGTCGTCATCCTTAGGTACTTCCGGTTCTTGGTAGTTAACTCTGAGAACATTTCTCAGGTTAGTCTCTCTTGAATAAACACTTGAGCCCTTCATATGTTCATGGATAACTGATTCTCACACACACACACACACACACACACACACACACACACACACCACACACACACACACACACCACACACACACACACACACACACACACACACACACACACACACACACACACACACACACACCACACACACAGGTCTATACGTGCACAAAAAGGTGTTATTGCAGTGAAGCCAGTGGTGGGATCAGAGCTAACCCAAGGAGACCTTCCTCCTGGACTGCAGAGCCCCTCTCTACTCCTCCTCCGGGGGGGTCGATCTCTGGATGAGAAGGAGTGGTCCCTCCAGAGGACCTCCTGGTCACTCCAGCCCCGCCCTGAGAGACTCTGACAGACAGAACGTCTAGTTAGGGAGTACTCCCAGTTTTTTTAATGTGGGTAGGTGCTAGGGCTGTACGGTATGGACTAAAATGTACATCACGGTAGGGCTGGGCGATAACGATTATTAATCGCGATAAATCTCACGTCGATTACGGCGATAAGCATTAGACATAAATGCTCGATATGAAAAAAAGGTTTTTTTTTGTTTTGTTTTATTTTAAACAACATTTCTGATGTGGATTTACCTGACAGCCAATGCGGCAGAAATAAACAAAATAGTCAGATCGCAGTTTGCGGTTAATGCCTAAGTACACGCCCATTACCTGGTGCACACTGTGGCAACCCCACGCCATTGACCAGGGGCCAGCCGCCGCAGCACCGGCCCGTGGTCGGGTGGTGGAAGGGAGATACCTCCCCCTCCACCCAGCTGCGCTAGAGGGAACATCAACCGGGCCCAGGGAATCAAGAACATTGGGGGCACCTGGGGAACCAGGACAGAGGGGCTTTAAGGGCTGGGCACGTGGCAGACGGGGGGGAGGGCTGACGAGGAAGAGACGTGCTGTGGAACCGGCGTGCTTTAACGAAACGTTTTCCCCACCAGGAGTAAGCCGGAGGCGTCGGGAGCTTGTTTCCCCGCCGACCCCGAGGAAGGGCTGGACGGTCTGGACCAGGAGGTCCCGTGCCCTTATTCCCGATTTACGGAAGAACCTTAGTTTATATGATTTCCCTTTTCGTGACTGGTTTTACAATAAAACCCGTTGCACCGCAACCCTGCTTCTTTCATTAATTCCAGAATCCCCGCCGCCGACGAAGGGGGTTGCCACAACACACACACACACACACACCAACTCACACCCACACACACACACACACACACACACACACACCCACACACACACACACACACACACACACACACACACACACACACACACACACACACACACACACACACACAGCCTATCAACAACAATGAAAATAAGAGAAAAGAAAAAAAAAATATATATATTTTTTTTTATATTATATATCGTGATTAATATCGATATCGAAAAAAAAAATCGTGATAATATTTTTTGCAATATCGCCCAGCCCCTATATCACGGTAAGATTTGAGGAATAGACGGTAACGGTATTATATCACGGTATGTTAATTGTATCTTCTAATTTTGATATAAATGCCTCTGGAAGGGGGAAAAATACTGGAAAGGCATCAAACCACATCAAAAAAATTAAATTAAAGTTACCTTCCAATCTCTGAAAACCACTAAATTGTTTTAAAGCATGGATTGTTTCTCCACTTGCTTGCGGGGGAACCTTGCCCGTTATAGTTTTGGCATCTCAATTTGGCTGAAGTGTGGCGGGCATGTACGCGTACCTGGGATCGAGTGTTTTGACATCTCTTTAAAAGCCCTTTCTACGACATTTGAAAGGGGAAAAACCATGTCCTTAAGGACAGGTACACGTGAAAACGTTTTGTCATCTCGTTCCACACGGGCATTTTTGTTGTAAGGACTGGCTTTAAAATGCTCCTGCCCCCCCGGAAGCAATGTATTGATATCAGAGGACGCTTCCCGCTACCAGGCGCCTCTGTCTCGTACATTGTGGCATGAGAGCTTGTGAAAGGGACTATTGCGCCAAGGCAGGGCGCTGCTGCGCGGCGTGCTTGCGCCGCCTGCGTGCTGCGCAAATGGGTATACGGCCTGAGAAGGCAGATCGCTGTCAATCGTCCTTGGGAAAGTTAACTGTGCCGAATTTGAAAAAAGGAACTATGGTTTCGGTTACCTATTTTTCAGTAGTTGCTCGTAACTTTACTTTTTACATGAAAAAAGTAGTCAGGGAACTGTATTAACGCATACTTACTTTGTTACGCGCTTACACACTAACATTGTCTTACCCGGTCACACCGGTCTCACGGTAACGTCAAAAATCCATACACGTAGCGCAAAATTCACACCGGTATACGTTCAGCACCGTTTTATTATACCGAACACCCCTAGTAGGTACCTTACCTTCCTAGCAACAATACGTCTAAGGTTATACATCGGTGCTGGTGTCATTAATACCCTAATCCATGAGTCTGCTGTCACACGGACATGAAGCAGGTCTCGTACCATAGAGGAAAGGACAATGGTAAGGGCTGCTGAAGGTGATGTGTGCTGTTTTATACCTGTACAGAAAACTTGCATCTGACGTATGGGCTGTTGTAGAGACCCCTGTCTGACTGTTGGTGGCTTCCACACTCGAGCACCCTGCTGACATAACTGGCTTTAGGTTAGAATAGATAACCTGCTAACTATTACAACTGACTATATGAGTTAGGATGTGACCTATTAACTACAACCAAACAGACCATATGTAAGGGATGGTACTATATAAACTATGACCTACACTGACGTAAAGGTAAGCTTAGAAGCTATTATACCAAACGAGGGCCAGTATAAAACCTATTACTATTAACTTACTATAAGGTAGTATTTAACTTTCTGACTTACGATAAATTAATATTTAACCAAATAACTACTTACTGACTCTAAGTAAGGAAGTATCCTACTCACTACTAAATGACTAAAAAGGTAGTATAAGCTACTAACAACCAATGAAGTATAAAACCTAACTTACATACTATATCTGACTAACTGTAAGTAAGGATGTATGCTACTAACTCCTACTAACTGACTATAAAGTAGTATATTAACGACTCACTTCAACTAACTGACTAAAATGGGTAATATAACCTGCTAATTTACTATGAGGTACAACCTATTGTTAAATATGTTTAGTACAGGTTTTCCTTTTTTCAGATGCAATAAAATCCCTTTAAATCAATAAAACCCCTTTTTGTTGCTATATCTTTGGTCAAATGATTAAGCAGTATAAGCGGGCTAATGTATCTTCAGGGCTTTGAAAGGGATAATGTTCACTGCACATTACTCCTTCCAGAAATGTCTTGTAAATGTCTTTGCACCGGTCAATCCAGAGGTCCAGAGCTGCTCCTCCTCAGAGTCTGTCTCTTCAGGTGAGCAGACTCTCACCTGGCCGGGCTTCTCTCTCCTCATGAAGGCTGGAGCCACAAAGGACAGGCCTGACACACACACACACACACACACACACACACACACACCACACACACACACACACACACACACACACACACACACACACACACACACACACACACACACACACCACACACCACACACAGAAACACACACACACACAGACACAAAAGACAGTGATGTGTACAGCAGCACCACCTGTGTCTGTATGTTTATTAATGTACTCAGTAAAATAGTATTTAAGTATGAGTGGTTTACCAAGAGACGACATAACCAAATGGTTTTCCTTGATCTGCAGGAATCTTTTTTTCTCCGCCATACAGAGGCGGTTCCATTTTGTTGTGGAAAAGTAGGCCCTGATATCCGCAATGTCCTCCTTCAACACAAACAGACAACATAATGTCCAATACTGTTCATCTAACCTTACCACTTCGTAGATAAACAACCTTAACTACAACCGTAACACATTCTAGGTAATACTGAATCTATCAAAGTCAACAGTTGCTATAGAGCAGCCAATTAACTGTTGTAAATCCCACATATTTTGCATAAATAAAGTAATATTGTTCTCCTAAATTGCCATTCTCTCCATGGAGGGGCCCTTTCATGAACACATTGGTCTTATCTGATCGTATTTAATGGTGATTAACTCACCAATGTTGCATGAACAGATGTTTAAAGTATTGATATGGTGTCTCACCTCCTCCACTGAGTTAATCATCTGACTGGTAGGCCTACAGCTTGAGTCCAGATCAAACGTCTAACAATGAAACATAATTAGAACATCTGGGGAAAATGTCGACGGCTAACATCCCTTTGCTGAGTTAATAAGAGTTACTTATTAACGTTGGCGCCGACTAGTCAACAGAGCCGGATTAACCCAAAGGCAAACTAGGCACGTGCCTAGGGCCTGATCGGCGGGGGGGGGCCCAGACAGAAGTAAAAAAAAAAAAAAAAAAAAAAAAAAAAAAAAAAAATGAAATAGCCAATACAAATGTCCTGCCTACTATTTTTTCAGTGATAATATATCAATATATATTAATTAAGTAAAAATAGTGACGTTGTTTATCTTAACGTTACGTCACATTAAAGGCACCCAGTGCAACTTTCGAGGCTTAAAATAAACATTCAATTTCTAGTCTTTTTTACACGTAGTAAGTTTCAATAACTCCATACCATTACATACCGACATTCAAGCAGCAAAGATGAGACGTCGTTGTGTGGTGAGAACTGATAGAAAATCGATAATAACAACAATGCCGCCATTTTCTTTATTTTTTGTAACCTACAATAAATAAAGCAGGCTTCCAGTCAATGGAAAAATGGCTTCTCCCCACCGGCGATTGTTGTTGTTTACGATTTTCTATCAGTTCTCACCACACAGCGACGTCTCATCTTTGCTCCTTGAATGTCGATATGTAATGGTATGGAGTTATTGAAACTTACTACGTGTAAAAAGACTAGAAATTGAATGTTTATTTTTCATTGAATGTTTACATAAAGTTGCACTGGGTGCCTTTAACGCCAATCAGTTAAGTCCGAGAGGAGGTCAGCGGGTCAAGACTAAGCGGAACAATAAAGCTAGCAGGCAGGTCGTTTCTTGTGTAGGCTAACATTCAAGATGCTTTTGGGTGCGGCAAAACATAAAAAGAAAAAAATGAAGAGGAACAAAAAGAACAGCGGGGGGCTTTACAGAAGTTTCTGTCGGGCAGCCGTCCGACAGCTGTGAAGACAGCGGAAGACGCTGTGGCGCCGTCAACATCAGCGCCGTAATTTTCTACGATGAAAAGAGTGAAAACATACCGGAGAGCAACAGTAACAGAAAAAAAACAGAATGCCTTTGCCCTGTTGGCAATTGAGAATAGATTTACAACCTCCCTGGATTTTGAACACATTATAGAGGACTTTGCCTCATCAAAACTCAGGAGAAAGCATCTGTAAATGTAAGTTTTCCATTTAAAAATCTAAATCTTAATAAGTAAAGTGAATGCATATAAATGAAATGCATAATATAGGGCTATACTTTCTACTATAATGAAATGAAATATGAGAACAAACCAAGTACCGTATATTCAAATCTCAAACAGCTGTCTTTCAGCTTATATATACATTTTATATTTCTCCACAAGATCGTGATGATGCTGTCAAGATGTGTTTCTACTGCAATGGAGGCCTGTGGTGCTGGAAGGCTGAAGATTATCCCTGAGTGGAGCATGCTAAATGAGAGTGTTGGAAAATTGAAGATAGGTGATGCTTGTCCATGAAAATAAACATCTTTACCACTACAGCACACTTTCTCTGACTGCATATTTTATTAGTCTTTGTATATTTGACTACTTATTTAACTTTTCAATTTAATCAACACATTTAATTAAGATTTTCTGCAAAATGCAATAGCTTACTACATTTATCTTTTTTGCTCTGTTTACATAGCAATGCTGACACCGTGACACCTATTGGTGATTTACTGGGACTACTGCCTTAACAATGACACTGGCAATGGATAAGATAAGGATAATTTAATAGCATTTAATAGAGCCGTGTAATAACGTATAAATAATAAAAATCAAAAATAGTCTGATAGACTGTTTAATATACAACACATGACTTATTTTGGCGTACAAATAACCAACTTGTAACCAAAGACTACGCTATGTAAAATGTGAATTAACTTTTATTAGTAACTTTGGTAAGTGTTAGGGTTAGGTTAGGTTATCGATGGAGGGGGGCCCAAAAAATACAGTCTGCCTAGTGTAGTCCATTTATTTAATCCGGC